>NC_136527.1:44902155-45092155 GCF_053919585.1 Euprymna scolopes | reverse complement strand
AACTCGACACCGGTAGGTTGACCAGTGTTTTGTTCCCTTTTGTAGTCAGCGTCCTTTCTGACCCCACATGTCTCTGTCTTTTATCTTCTGTTGTACTTCGCCGTTTTAAGCCATCTCCGGTAAGAAACATTATATATCTCCTTCTTACAGACACTTTTTAATAATTTTAACGTTATTTTTTTTTAGAATTATTACATCTTAACTACGAACTTTGTTTATTTTCTTTACTCACATATCCGGCCCCCTTACTTTTGTGAAAAAAAGGGGAGGGGATTAATGATTGCTCAAGAGAGGGAGAGCGGTGTACACTTACCTTGCTTATTAACTAAAAGAGATTGGCTTGCCTTCTCTGCTTTTTTAAAGTTTTTTTCCCCCCGGTCAGGTGACAGTTAATCACATGACCTTTTGGTTATTTAAAAGGAGATTCTCTCCAGTTGTTAAGTTATATATATATATATATATATATATATATATATATATATATATATATATATATATATATATATATATATATATACATTTGTGGCAGGTGCCGGAAAGCTACTCTTTGATTACCTCAACTTTGCTGGCTAGAGACTGTTAACAGACTGTCACATCGCGGAAGGGGGGGGGGCAATTCTTCCGCAACTTAAGGTAGGTGCACATTGTTTCCTTTTTTCGACTTACCAGTCATTGGATTTTAAGGGAAAATAATTTTTTTCACAGTTTCTGACGACGCCTGAAAAACATTTTTCAGAATAACTTTTTCTTTCACGTGTAATTTTTTTTCCGTATAGATATTAACTTTAGGCACGTACAATATAGTCCTTTTTCAATATCTTCATTTT
Organism: Euprymna scolopes; assembly: GCF_053919585.1. NCBI lineage: Eukaryota > Metazoa > Mollusca > Cephalopoda > Sepiida > Sepiolidae > Euprymna > Euprymna scolopes. The sequence goes on along the minus strand of NC_136527.1, from coordinate 45,091,328 downwards.
TAATGTGTTTGGTAAACTGCACAAGCATCAGATTAACTTTAGGCTTAAATGTTTCAAACACAATTAAAAAAAAATCAGGGATCTAAAATAAATAAATAAATAAAAATACGAAAAGGCGGCTTTAAAAACTATCAGTTTCCGCCATTAAATTGCACGTGCAACGAATTAGAGAAATAATAAAGATGAAACCTGTAATCTGTTCTCTCTCAGGTAAATATTAAAATATTAAATAAAATAATACTAATTTTATCCGTGATATTCACCAAATTGATCGGCTCTATTTCGAAATGATTTCTTTTTTATTTTTCCCCTTCAATTTTGTTTTCTGCGAACTTGCTCTTCCGTTCGTCATCTTGAATGTTAAGTTGAGCTTGTAAAGTCAATCACATTTGAAAAATCGTTTCCTTTATAAAAGCAGATAAAGTTAATCGAAAGCAGATTATAAAACAAAAACGTGAGTATTACTACATGAATTTAGTATCGATTTTTGCGCATTTGCAGAATACGTTAAAAATGTAAGGGAGATAACTACATTTACTAAACGAATAATCCTAATGAAAATGTTGATTTATCGTTGAAAATTTTTCGATGTCGATTGTTTTTTTTGTTTTTTTTTTTCAATATTAACATAAGCATAAAAACAACTTCTTTATCGTTTACCAAAGGAACAAATAATTTTATAAATTTTAAATATTTTTAACTAATGTTTTTTTTTTGTTTACCAAAGAAAAACAAAACAAAAAAAACTATAAATCTTAAATGTTTTTCATTGTTTAATGGTTTTTGTTTTCATCTTTTTTCAATTTTCTCAATGGATTATATCATTAATCTATTATTTTATTTTCAATACTTAAGCATAAAAAACAACGATCTAGAATCGTAAAGCAAAAAAAAAAAAAAAAAAAAAAAACGTAACCCTAAAAAACAAAAAAAATCTTTACAATGAAAACGTTTATAGTTTTTCGGGTATGCTGAAAACGAATATATACTTCAAAAGTGACTCAGAGTATTAGATTTCATGGTATGAGGAAATTACTTTTTCCAAAAGTGAGAATCACTTTTTTTAAATATGAATTTAATGTAAAATGAGCGGTACTAGAGTACTTATTGCTCCATGCTGAAATAATAATATTTTTAGAAAGCCATTCTTAAGATGGCGAGAGTGTTTTGTATCGACTCTGTACTTTAAGCTTACCATTTAATAAAACAGATATCATAAATCTTTAATTAAACTTGAAAAATCTATTTTAAAAAAAGCGCGGATCAATAAGTTCACTAGCACCAAATAAGCACCCACTTTCAGGCCACACGGTGATAATTTTTTTTTGGGGGGGGGGGGTCTGCCTGAAAGCCGTTTTAGTAAATTGTTGTTTACTTTCGACCGTAATCACTTTTAACATGACGATTTCTATATTTTTTGTATGCTGAAAACGAATATCCCATTACACTTTGTCGCAAACAAGTCATTTTCCGAATATTACACAATGTAAAGAATTGGTCACCTCTGATAACATAAGAAATCACACTACTTAATAATCAGAAAACTACTTTGCAGCAAAAATATGCATATGCTTGCACATACAGTAATAGTCACCACTGATAACATAAGTAATTCCGCTGGCTTTATTGAGAGATGAAAATAAAAAAAAATTATCTCCACTCACTAGGTTGTCATAAAGTGGGGGCTCATTTTATGTTAAATTTATAATGAAAAGTGATACGCCACTTTTTAAAAAGAAGTACATTTTTCATAGGAAAACTATTTCTCTGCACCACTGTTAACGCATATATTCGTTTTCAGCATCCTCAAAAACTTATAAAAGTAGTCATCGTAAAAGTTATTGGGGGGGGGTGAAATATTCTAGACATTGACCAGAATAACTTGTTTATAGTTTACAATGAAAAAAAATTAATTCTAAATGATTTTTAATTTTTTTAAAGTAAAAACAAAATGTTTATAGTTTACAATGAAAAAAAAAATGAATTCTAAATGATTTTTACTGGTTTGAAGTAAAAACAAAATGTTTATAGTTTACAATGAAAAAAAATGAATTCTAAATGATTTTTACTGGTTTGAAGTAAAAACAAAATGTTTATAGTTTACAATGAAAAAAAAATGAATTCTAAAGGATTTTTACTGGTTTGAAGTAAAAACAAAATGTTTATAGTTTACAATGAAATAAAAAAAAATGAATTCTAAATGATTTTTACTGGTTTGAAGTAAAAACAAAATGTTTATAGTTTACAATGAAAAAAATGAATTCTAAATGAATTTTACTTTTTTTAAAGTAAAAACAAAATGTTTATAGTTTGCAATGAAAAAAATGAATTCTAAATGATTATCAAAAAAAATTTAAATATTTACAATTTTTTAGTTGTGTTCTGTTTCTAATACAAAGTTCTAGTAAATCGATCCCTCATTTTGGAAACATCGACGTTTTAGCCAATTTTGCGAATTCAGCATTTTTTAAATCTTTTTGATATTTAGTTGTTGTTTTCCCCTTTCTTTAATTAAATGTTTGTATTCTTGTCTAGTAATTTCAATATGAGGGATTGATGTATTAGAAACTGTGTACACACGTAAGTGTACCAAAGAGTTTTCCTGTTCATTTATTTGGAACGGCAGTTATCAAATTTTCTGTTCGCTTGTTTAAAGAATGCTGATAATTAAAGAAACTTATTAAGTTTTCTCAAAAATACATTCAATAAACTTTACAAACAACTTTGACTAAATGAAAAAAAATCATCATGATTCTTGAACAAATTACAACATTATGGTTCCGAGTTTTTAAATTGAGGCATGATTCTTTGTATTATTTAGATTATTAAGACTACTGTTCTCATCTTGAGTGTTATTTATTGTGCAAACATTGTTAAAATAACGTTTAAGATGAGAACAATAGTCCAAATAATCCAAATGATTCGAACAAATCACAATATGTTTTTCTTAAAATGTATTTTTTACACGTCGAAAACTTTTTTGTTTTTCCTCTCAATAATAGAGATTCCATAATTATTACTTACCAGATTGTGATATGACCCTTTCACTTTAATTCTGTTTTGAAAAGTGAAGGTGACATAAAATTAAATTATTTTGTATTTTGGGGACATTAACTGTGATCGATGAAAAGGAGGTATTATAAATAGGGTTTTCATAAGTTATGAATTTGTGTATGGAAAATCGTAACTTACTTGGCTAGCATGTGTGTGTGCTTCAAAGGATTGGTCATATAACAGTAAAGAAAGAAAGGCTAAATTGTTGACGGTCACTTGTGCAATGCAGACCGTTTTTACTTTTGAAAGTACTAAAAACGACAGCATTTTTCAGATTTTCATGAGAAAAAGCTGATCATTTTCTGACATGTACAAAATCATCCAAATCAAGACCAAGCAAGGTGCAAGGGAGAAACAGTAAAACCTTAATTATCATTTTCATACGTTGCCATCAAGTTTGACAGTACGTTTTTCATCAGCCAAGAAAAACATGTACATTTCGTTTTTGTATAAAAATATAAAAACTTATTTTTTGTTTCTTTACTGCCTTATATGCTAGAGAAAAATAAGAGAGGTGGGCGGAAACCATACTACTTGAGTTAATGATAAAATTTAATCTTTTTTTAGCTCATTCTTACTGCATATTTTGTCAAAATTGTAAGCTGCAATCATCGTCCAAAGTATATGCATGTAACGAACCCTGAAAAGGAATAGTCTTTTAAAAACCGAATATAGACCTTACCCAAACTAAACTATTCCCTTTCACTTGTTCCTCTTCCCCACCTACAAACTCAACACCTACTTTAGAACTTTTTTACATGGTGATCACCACTTATCAAGGCCCAGAAGTCACTTGGGGATAAGGGTTATTACGTGTACAGTACGTTAGTTTTGAGATTTCATAAAGTGTCTTACCTAAGGGGGCGCTTCATCAGGAATTTGTTTATGTTTGACTTGAAAACATCCAGGTTGTAGTCAGGTGGGAAACAGGCAAAAGGAACAGAGTTCCACAGGCGTGCACTTCTAAGAAAGAAGCTTTGTTCATGGAATCTACGTTTTGGTTTGGCACAGATAAAAAGTGGGGATAAATTTTTACAATGGTTTCAGCTAGACAGGTGTTTTTTGTGAAAGATCGGCGAGGGCACCAGGGATTGGAGCTCAGACAAGCACTTGCCATGGAAGTAGCGATAAAAAAGACAGGCTCACAACGTCTCTCCTGTGGGAGACAGGTTGCAGGGAAGAGAAAAGGGCATCCCCCACTAAGCCACAAAGCCTATTTTGTACTCTGTCAAGGCAGGATACAGTGTTTTTAGCAGGTCCTGCCCAGACGTAACAACAGTATTTCATACTTGGACGTACTTGGCTTTTATATAGGTAGAGAATTACGTCAGCATGGAGATATCTTCTGGAGCGGTAGAAGGCTCCTACCATTTTTCCAGCGACCTTGGCAATAGACTTGATGTACATGTTCCATTTAAGGTCAGGAGTAAAGATCAAACCCAGAAGCTTATCAAAACATGGTGCTTCCCCTAGTATAGAGCCATCCATTTCAATTGATGCCAAATGGGGATCATAGCATTGATGATGTAAAGATAGGGGCTTGGTTTTAGATGCATTAAAAGTAACCAGCCACCTCCTCCCCCACTGAACCACGTGCTCAAGATCAGAGGAGAGAGAATCAGAGAAAGTTTTGTCATTTACGGTCTTTGATGTGTTGCCATAGATGGTTGTGTCATCAGCATAGATGTCAACAAATGATTTAAGTATGTGTTTTGAGAGATAATTGATGTAGATCAGGAAGAGAGTTTGGCCTCTGATTTCTGCCCATCAACCACTACTGTTATGAGCCTATCAGAGAGAAATGATTTAATGATCGAGAAAACATTTCCAGTGACACCGTAGCTTGAAATCTTGTGAAGTAGGCTCATATGCCATACTTTATCGAAGGCTTTCGATATGTCAAGAGCAATTGCCTTAGAGAGAAAGCCTTTGTCAAGAGATTTCCTAATCCTATGAGATAAAACCGTTAGCACATAGCACATCTGCTGTAGATCAGGCAGAACGGAAACCATATTGCATGTCACTAAGAAGGTTATTTCTACTGAGGTGGTTGACTACTTCTCTATTTAATATGGATTCCAGCAACTTGCTCACGATACATAGGAGACTTATTGGTATGACTTATCACATGAATTATTAAATACAGGGCATACTAATGAGGTTTTCCAGGGTGTTGGGAAGCATTTTTCTTTAAGGCAACGCTTAAACTGTTTTGTAAGTATGGGGGCAAGTTCTGGTTGAGACTTTTTCAGCACTGTAATTGGAATGCCGTCAATGCCAGTTGCTTTACTGGAATCAAGGTTCTTGATTAGCTTAGCAACCTCATGCACAGATATTTGTATGTTGCATAGTGTGTTGTCTGTTATAGGAGGAAATACGGGGAGTTGATGGCCTTCGTTGAATAGGGTAGAATTAGTTGCAAAGTTCTTGGCAAATAGTTTTGCTTTGTCTGATGCTGACAAGATGACCTCAGGTCCATTGATGATGGCTGGGATAAAATGTATGCTTCTGTTCAGGATCCTGTATGCTATTTGTCAGAACTGGTGAGAACCAAGCTGCTGCTCAGCTGCTTTGGATTTTTCGGACTGAGCATATAGCTCTTGCATTTTTTATTACTCTTTTACAGTGGTTGTTGGCAGTCCTGAAAGCAGCTCTAGTTACAGAGCTTCTATTACGTTGATAGATATGGATAAAGGGATTTCTGTGTGCGATGGCAGCAGCACATGCTGGGGAGACCCATAGCTGACTGTTAAGTTTTTGCTGGAATTTTTTTGGATGGTATGAATCAGTCTATGCCTAGAATTAACCATTCAGTAGCTTAAGATGTCGGAAATCTTCTGTTTGTATATCAATTCTTGTGGCCATGTCACTTGTAAGGGTGCTGGAGGTAAATATCTCATCTGGGTTGACGTTATCCGCCTTATAGTGACCCGAACCTTGGATTAACCATTAACTATCAGCAGGTGCAAAGTACTGTGGCTACTGTATTGCCATCTGGTGGATAGATTCTGGAACATGCAGTAGTTCCTGGTGGGGCCCCTCAATGCCATACTAGTGGGTAATTGTAACGGATTTACCTTATGTGCTACAAAAAAAACTTCCTGAACAAATCCTAATTTCGTTTTTGAATCTAACAGCTGCCAACATTTAATTAATGTATATATCCTATGACTGTTCATTGTTCCCAACTTTTCACAAGTTCAGAGTTAGATACAAGATCGGTTCATAATGTGGAGAACAATATCAACATTAACGACTTTACGTTTACATTCGTGATTTTCCTGTAATGTTGATCCTTTCCTCCATCAAAAAATCCTTAACACTTAATACTATTAGAGGTTTCCGGGGGAGCTTAAAATGAAAATACGTTTATAATTCCAGGAAACAAATGCTTTTTATGATATGAAACATTTATAGTCTCATATACTTTACTGTTAGTTTGGCGGTGATATAATGATGTGCTCACATGATGTATGTTGAGGTTCTACAATGCTTTCTTCATCAATTTGTTAACATTTTCCGACCCATTGTCCATTAACAACTGGAGTGGTGCCCCTAATCTGGGGAAAATTTCATCCAACAGCAGATGAACCACCGTTTCAGCTTTCTTGTAAGTGACCACAAAAAACTTTGGCCAACCACTATACATATTGATGAACATCTCTATGTATTGGTTATGCGAAACTGTAAAGTAGGGGCCGGAAAAATTCAATGCTAGTTTTGCAAAAGGACAAAGAAGCAGATTGTACTCCTGCATTAAAAGTTATTGCTTGCTTGTGTTTCTAGTTTGGCATGGAATGCGTTTGCCTGTGTATTCATTCACCCCCTTTAACATGGTCAGAAATATTTTTGCTTATATAATGTTAATTATATATATATATAATGTATAATGTATATTATATATATTATATAATGTAAATTATATATATATATAATGTATATTATATATTATATAATGTAAATTATATATATATATATAATGGTCAGAAATATTTTTGCTTATATAATGTAAATTATATATATATATATAATGTATATTATATATATATTGTGACCATATGCTGCAGTACATTTGCCTACGTATTCATTCACCTCCTTAAATAAACATAGTCATAAATATTTTGCTTGTATAATGTAAAGTATATATATATGTAGATAGATACATTGATATATATATATATATTTATATATATATTTATATTTATATATATATATATATATATTGTGACTATATGCTGTAGGGGGCTGTGATAATGAACTTCGCATTATGCAAATAAGGATTAAACAGATTGAGGACAAAGTGTATTGCATATACTTCCTTTTCTATATATATATATATATATATATATATTTTGTGTACAGAAAGTTGTTAGTTGAGACAGGTCATTGGTACCGTCGGTTTCAAGCCCGATAATAAGGCCCGTTTAAGGTATCCTTATCGAGCTCTCTTCAGCCAATATTCGTCGAATATTGGCTGAAGAGAGCTCTCTTCAGCCAATATTCGACGAATATTGGCTGAAGAGAGCTCGATAAGGATACCTTAAACGGGCCTTATTATCGGGCTTGAAACCGACGGTACCAATGACCTGTCTCAACTAACAACTTTCTGTACACAAAATATAAGTACGCTCTTAAAATTTGGATTTTCCTTTTAATTGAGCACTCTGCTGGAATTCTTTTTCCAAAAAAACTAATCATAATTATATATATATATATATATATATATATATATATATATATAACATCTTGTCTGCATATCACTATGTTTACAGGATAGGAAATAAATTGTTTTTCAACCTGTTTCACCTTCCTCTGAGCATGGACCATTTGCATAATACATGCCCCAATCACATGATCAGAGACATTCGTGTACAGTCAGTAGTACTTTTCAGGATCGGGATATGACATTATAACCTGCAAACTTGTTTTTTAGGCAAACATCAAAGGCAGACTTACATGTGTTGACCCATTGGAACCTCGCATATTTCCTTGTTAGGCGAACTAACAGCTTGGCAATCTCAGAAGATTTTTTATAAATCACAGACAATATGATGTCATATTGATAAAAGCTCTGACTTGTCTCACAGTAATTTGAGAAGAAATTTATTTCATGGATTTAGCTTGTCCATTTCTAGTTTTATATTCCGTTCTCTTTGAACCCCAGATACTGTACTTTTCTTTTATAAAACTCACACGCTATGGCTTTCAACCTGAGTTTGTGCTTTCGTAAACTAGCTAATACTATGTGATCTAAATGACTTTCAAATGCATAATCTTCCTGTCCTGCAGAACTAAGCTAAAGTTTCTATGCTGCTAAAGGTGCATACTTTCTCTGCTGCTAAAGGTGCACAGTTTCGATGCTGCAAAATTGCACAGTTTCTATGCTGCAAAAGGTGAATGGTTTCTATGCTGCAAAAGTTGCAGTTTCTATGCTGCAAATGTTGCACAGTTTCTATGCTGCAAAAGATGCACAGTTTCTATGCTGCAAAAAGTGCACAGTTTCTATGCTGCAAAAGTTGCAGTTTCTATGCTGCAAAAAGTGTACAGTTTCTATGCTACAAAAGATGCACAGTTTCTATGCTGCAAAAGTTGCACAGTTTATATGCTGCAAAAATGCACATTTTCTATGCTGCAAAAGATGCACAGGTTATGTGCTGCAAAAAGTGCACAGTTTCTATGCTGCAAAAGATGCACAGTTTTTATGCTGCAAAAAGTGCACAGTTTTTGGCTGGAAGGTGGAGCACGTTCAGTTTTGGTATGGGACAGTGTTAGTTCCAATTCTCCCGGGCATATAGTTCGCTTGCAAGGTCATCTTTATTACACCAAAAACACTAATATATTGACTGAGAATTGGCCCTATGTTGGCGGGAATTTGGATGATAATCCCTTCTTCATGCAGGATAATGCTTCCATTCACACAGCTGAGAATGTCAATAGATTCCTTGATGAGTATGATAGTCCATGTATGGATTAGCCTGCACCAGATCTACACCTCACTCCTATCATAACGTATGGCATTACATCAAGCGACAGTTATGCAATGATAAAATGTCAAATCTAAAAGAACTTTGGACGCAAATTTAAGAGAAATGCGATGCCCTTTCACCGGACTATTGCTGCAGACTAATTCAAGAAAATGCCAAAAAGATTGCAGGCTATCAAATTGCAGAAAGGCTATGTTACTAAAAATGAAATAGGTCCTGGTGTTCTTGTTGTGTTTGTGTTGAATTAATGTTCTAAAGTTATATTGAAATAACAATTTTATGTTTTGCAGAGTTAAATTTTTGCCTTCTTGATTTAAAGTTTAATTTTTGAAGTGAAGTCTAGGATACGTCAACTAAAAGTGAAATATGAAAACGTAAAATTATAGATGAATAAAAGGCGAATCACTTTAGACATTTACATGGAATTTAGCTTAATTTTTTGTTTTTTTTTAAATATTAATTGTGTGGACTTTCTTTTTGGTTCCACTATATGTATATATGTATATATATAAAGTATTAATAAATAGTGATAACATCTAGAATAAATATTTCCTAAAATTCGTACAAGGATTGTTAGCTAGGACCCGTTATGCGATGGTTAGAGTACTTGGTAAAATTCAGGGGTAAGTTACATACTCCTGAACGTTTAAGTTTCAATCATCAGTGAGATTAGAAATAGAATTTCGAATTATGTCGGACTTTTACTCAGTCATCGCATACATTAAAAGAGCATGCTAGTCTCATGTACTAAATAAACGGTTCAATACAGAATTCTGTAAAGATGTCTGAGTTTAACAGAAAGGTTCCCAAGTTCTACAAAATACACCTGAACAGGACGGAAGTAACAAATAAACGTTGTGAAAATAACACCCAAGATGAGAACAGTATTCTGAAAAAATCCAAATAATATGAATAAACAATCCTCATCTCTAAAATGAATTTCATCTAAACTCATTTTTTTGCATATTTTAAAAAAAGTAAGTAAAATAAATTATATTTTACCTCACAAAATGTATTTTTAAAAATTCATTTCATATTTTATTTCCAGAATTTCCAACAAAGAAAAGAAATCCATTAATGGATCAGCAGAACCTTTCTCCATTGATGATCTAAAAAGTTTTAAAATAATTAGAAATTTCTTCTCATAAATTTTCAAAAGCTGATATGTATTAGCGTGCCTGTCATCATACACTCCATTTTGTATAATTTTTGTGGAATCAGTGGAAAGAAACCATGGCTGACAAACAACATTCTTGTGAAGTATGTGGTTATTCTTTTGCCCGGAAGTCAGATTTGTTGCGTCATATGAAAACACATACAGGGGACAAACCACATTCTTGTGAAGTGTGTGATTCTTCTTTTGCCGAGAAGTCAACTTTAAGGAATCATATAAAAACACATACACGAGAAAAACCACATTCTTGTGAAGTATGCAGTTCTTCTTTTGCCCGGAAGTCAGATTTGTTGCGTCATATGAAAACACATACAGGGGACAAACCACATTCTTGTAAAGTTTGTGCTTTTTCTTTTGCAGAGAAGTCAACTTTGCTGAATCATATAAAAACACACACGGGAGAAAAACCACATTCTTGTGAAGTATGCGGTTCTTCTTTTGCACGGAAGTCAACTTTGTTGAATCATATGAAAACACATACAGGAGAAAAAGAACATTGTTGTGAAGTATGTGGTTTTTCTTTTGCAGAGACGTCCACCTTGTTGAATCATATAAAAACACATACGGGGGACAAATCACATTCCTGTGAAGTATGTGGTTCTTCTTTTACACGGAAGTTACATTTGTTGATTCATATGAAAACACATACGGGAGAAAAAACACATTTTTGTAAAATATGTTGCTCTTCTTTTGTACAAAAGTCAACTTTGTTGCGTCATATGAAAACGCATACAGGAGACAAACCATATTTTTGTGAAATATGTGGTTCTTGTTTTGCACAGAAATCAACGTTGTTGAGTCATATCAAAACACATACAGGGGAAAAACCACATTCTTGTAAAGTATGTGGTTCTTCTTTTACTCAAAAGTCTACTTTGTATCGTCATATGAAAACACATACGGGAGACAAACCACATTCTAATTAAGTGTATGGTTCTTTTGCACTGTTGCCAACTTTGTTGATTCATATGAAAATATGTATGGGAGACAAACCAAATTCGTGTAAAGTATGTTTTTTCTATGGAAGTAAAATTTATTGTGTCCTATGAAAACTTCAGGAGACAAACCTCGTTTGTATTCAGTATATGTTTATCTTTTCGACAGAAGTCACATTTGTTGCAGAGAAGTCAACTTTGTTGAATCATATGAAAACACATACGGGAGAGAAACCATATTCTTGCAAAGTGAGTGTTTATTCTTTTGCATAGAAGTCACATTTGTTAAGTCATGTGAAAAAACATACATTGTTGCATAATATGCAAACACTTATTTATACATAAAAATTGTATACCAGCATCCCAAGTATATAGTTCTAGGACCGAACAAACACTACACTGAATTATTACCACAAAAGTCTTATTTGTTTATATTCTTTGTACGGCATAAGTTGTACACTAGCTCAATTCATATTCAGAATGAAGCTTTCAAAACGTAAAATTAATCCAGCTGCAAAACAACCGTCTTAGTTCTATCGCCATAATTCACACAATAAGTAATATAAAACCTGTGATCCGAAATAAGTTGATAATGTCTGGGATAAGAGATTTATGAATGAAACACATACTTGCCTTTTACCTTCACCAATCGGGAACCGAAAACCTGGCTGTAAAAATTAATACAGGTAATAATGGCACAGATACGAGTGAATTAATAGGAAAAATGATAAAAATATATGAAAATAACACAATAAGTTTATCAACATATAGAATACAGAAAAATAACATGTGTTAACCTAGAACTCCATCCTCCAACGTAGACCACTACTACCATGTCTCCTTCTCCAACATCCGGGGTCTACGTTCCAACCTTCCAGAGGTTGAAACCCAATTACAGAAGACGAAATCAAACATATTCTTCCTAAGTGAAACTGGCATTAGGCCGACCGCTCCCCTTGACGAATTCAGAATTAAAGGATACTCTAACTTAACATCTAAATTACATCCCCATGATCGCCATGGACATGGAATATATGCTTACCTTAAAAATGGCTTTCTGTGTGGTAGGGATATCTCTAGAGAAGACCCTAATTTACCTTATATGTGCTTTTGGGTTGCACTTGCTTACACCACTGCATTTATATTTGCTCTCTATCGCCTCCCCAACAGCGGAGTTAATATCCTTAAGAGCATATCTGAAAAGATTGACCACATCCTGTCTGCACCTTCAGTTAACATCCACATTTGTGGTGACTTCAATGTCCACAATGTGGAATGGCTGACCCACTCGAACAAGACAGATGATGAGAGGAGGTTCTGTCATGATTTCGCCATTGCCTATGACCTCACCCAGATTGTCCACGAACCCACCCGAGTGCCCGATACTTCCGGTCAGTATGCTTGCCTTCTAGACCTTTTTCTCCCAACTTCCCCTGAGCTATGTTCATGTTCTGTTCTGTCACCTTTGGGATCTTCCGACCACGCAGTTGTATCAGTTAAGATAAAAACTAAATGTAATAAGTCTGAAGATGGACTTCTCCACTGTACTGTATATCGATAGTCTACTGCTGACTGTGATAGCTTCCGTACACTTATATCCGATCTACCACTGCATTCCATGTTTTAAAAAGATGTGTCTTCCATAGTATATAGACCTGACCGAATGGTTAATTGTAGGCATAGACCGATTCATACCATCCAAAAAATTCCAACAAAAACCTACCAGCCAGACATGGTTCTCCCCAAAAAGTGCTGCTGCCATCGCACACAGAAGTCACTTTTTCCATAGCTACCAACCTAATAGATACCCTGAGACTAACGCTGCATTCAGGACTGCCAGCAACCACTGCAAAAGAGTAATAAAAAATGCAAAAGAGCTATATGCTCAGTCCGTTAAATCCAAAGTAGCACAGCAGCAGCTTGGTTCCCACCAGTTTTGGCAAATAGCTAACAGGATCCTGAACAGAAGTGTGTGTTCTATCCTAACCATCATCAACAGGCCTGAGTTCATCTCGTCATCATCAGACAAGGCCAAACTAGCTTCCAAGAACGTTGCAGCTAATTCTACCCTATGCGACGAAGGCCATCAACTCTCCATATTTCCTCCTATAATGGACAACATGCTCTGCAACATACACATATCTGTGCGTGATGTTGCCAAGCTAATCAAGAACCTTGAGTCAAGTAAAGCAACTGGCCCTGACGGCATTCCAATCATTGTGCTGAAAAAGTTTCAACAAGAACTTGCCCCCATACTTACAAAACTCTTTAAGCGGTGCCTTAAAGAGAAGTGCTTTCCAACACCCTGGAAAACCTCATCAGTATGCACTGTATTTAAGAACTTAGGTTATAAGTCCCCCCCTCTCTCTCTCTCTCTCAGTACAGACCAATAAGTCTCCTGTGTGTCATGAGTAAGTTGCTGGAATCAATATTAAATAGAGAAGTTGTCAACCATCTCAGCGGAAATTACATTCTTAGTGACATGCAATATGGTTTCCGTTCTGCCAGATCTACAGCAGATGTGCTAACTGTTATATCTCATAGAAATAAGGAATCTCTTGACAAAGACTTCCTATCTAGGGCAATTGCTCTTGGCATATCAAAGGCTTTCGATAAGGTATGGCCTAAGGGCCTACTTCTCAAGATTTCCAGCTACGCTATAACTGGAAATGTTTTCTCAATCATAAAATTATTTCTCTCTGATAGACTCATAAGAGTAGTAGTTGATGGGCAGAAATCAGAGGCCATCAATATTAATGCTGGAGTCCTTCAGGGGTCCATCCTAGGCCCAACTCTCTTCCTGATATACATCAATGATCTCTCAAAACACATCCTTAAATCATTTGTTGACATCTATGCTGATGACACGACCATCTATGGCAACACATCAAAAGGCTGTAAATGACAAAGTTCTCTCAGATTCTCTCTCCTCTGATCTTGAGCGTGTGGTTCAGTGGGGGAGGAGGTGGCTGATTACTTTTAATGCATCTAAAACCAAGCTCCTATTTTTACATCATCAATGCTCTGATTCCCATCTGGCATCAATTGATATGGGTGGCTCTCGTCTAGGGCAAGTTCCATGTTTTGATAAGCTTCTGGGCTTGACCTGTACCCCTGACATGAAATAGAATACGTACATCAAGTCAGTTGGCAACATCGCTGGAAAAATGTTAGGCTCCTTCTATTTGAGAATTTTATTTTTAAATAAAAAAAGTAAAACAGAAAGGCTCAATAAAACAGAAAGGCTCAGTGATAATGCAACTGCTACCAGCAGTTCTACTACGGAAATTAATACTAGACCTAAAAGAAATAATCTCAATAATTTGTAAATCCAAAGATTACTATCTTTGGTATTGATATAGGGTGAATTTTTATTGCCATAAAAAAATGGTCGATTATAAAATTTTGAAGAAATTGAATAAGAGGAATTTTTTTTTCTTTTTCCTTTCTTTTTTTGACAGGAGAGTTTGAGAATTTTATTTTTAAATAAAAAATAAATAAGTAAAACAGAAAGGCTCAGTAAAAAAGAAAAATTGTAAAATTTATTTTAAAACGGATTTAAGAATTTTTCCAATATTTTTGAATTTGAGCGCTGTATTTGAATTCAGCAGAAAACCTTTTTGAGCTTTCTGATTGGCTGTTTTGTGTCACGTGATGTAAACAAAAAAGAGTTTTTGTTTTAAGTTAAATCAACAAATTCTTTCAGATTGGAAAATATTTCTGAACTGATCGGTTCGGATTTTTTTTCTGCTCTCCGGAGAAAATATCGATACCTGTTTAAAATGTTTTCTTCGTTAAAATCTTTCTAGAAATGTAGCGATGGGCCGAGACAAATTGTTCTCAAATAATTGATTGAATTTCGAATCTTGAATTCTCCGTAAAAAAATTTAATATTTTGACAGAGTCAAAATATTAAGAATTTGTTTTAAAATGTCTTGGGAGAAAGAGAATTAATTAGAATAGTTGGGAATAATTATCCTTCCCTTAACAACATATTTGATAATTATACCGAAATTATCAGGACTTTAGTAATAGTTAGACTTTCCTATAAGACTTCTTCAGAAATGAATAGATCTCCGAAAAGATTTCCTTTTTAAAATGCTTCCTCGGTTAATGTGCCTCTTAGAAATCATTCTTTTTCTACAACAAATGTTCCAGATAAATCACAGGATAAGATTTCTACTCTGAAGAATTTTCATGCTAAATCTTCTGGTACATACTTTAAATGTAATTTTTGTAAGACTGATAGTCATGCAGGTTTCCTTTGTAAAGTTTATCCTACTTTGCAGGACAGATTGTCTCAATGCACTGTCCTCAAGTTGTGTAAAAAATGTTGAAGCCCTAATCATTCCACCGAGAAGTGTAAAGGAAATCAAAATTTATTTAGGTCTTGTTGGAAGTGTGGTAAAAGGGATCATGCAGGTTTTTTGTGTCCCAATTTAGATCTAGCGCCCGTAAACTCTAATCCTTGCAGGCAGAAGGCCAATTTATTTTGCCCCTGCTGGAAATATCAGCTACTAAGAATAATATTAAATTAAATTTTAATTGTTTGATTGACACTGGTAGCCAGCGTTCGTATCTGTCCGGCGAGATGTGTAGAATGTTTAAATTCGAACATGATTATTCTAATAGTAAGGATTTTTTGATTAAAACCTTTTTGGGTTCTTCTCAAAAACGTTTGGATAAGATGAATTTGTCTGTTTTATAATTAAGCATCATGTGGAGAAATATCCGGATGTCCCATCGAAAGAGATGCTAGCGATATTACCCATGATTCCCTTTATGAGAAAGTATTGGGTTATTTATATAACACCACAGAAGATGATCTGCACCTTTCACTCGATTTGGAGGAAAAGGCTGCAAATACTAAAAGAGGAATATTGTCACAAAATTCTAGTGTTTATGATCCCTTGTCTCTTTGCCTGCCTGTTACTATCAAAGGGAGATTACTCCTCAGTCTTTTGTGGAAAAACAAAGTGCATTGGGATCAACCCTTGCCCATTTATGTCCAGGATGCTTGGCGCAGGATATTTAAGGAGATGCTCTCTTTGAACACTTTGAGGTTTCCCAGATTCGTAATGGATACGTCTATTAATTTAGATTTAATTATATTTTGTGTTGCCTCATGAAAGGCATTTGGGTTTACTGTTTATGTCTTCCAAAGGGGAGAAGCTAATTTATTATTTGCCAAAGCCAAGGTGGCTCCCTCAAATAAGAGAACAATCTCGTAACCTTTACCAAATTGACTTTAAAAATATTATTAAAACGGATGATGTGGTGATTATCAAAAATCCAGCCAAGTCCAGACCTTATTGGTCATGAGGTAGAGTTGTCGAGGTTATAGTTGGCAGCGACAATTGTGTGAGGTCTGCCTATATTAAGAAACCAGATTGCAATATTCAGTTACATTCTCTAAAACATTTGTTTCCTTTGGAGCTGTCGATAACTCATTCTCACCAAATAGAAACTCCCCCCTGAGGAAATTACGGAAGTAGACAGTGATAATGCAACTGCTACCAGCAGTTCTACTACGGAAATTAATACTAGACCTAAAAGAAATAATCTCAAGAATTTGTAAATCCAAAGATTACTATCTTTCGTATTGATATAGGGTGTATTTTGTATTGCCATAAAAAAATGGTCAATTATAAAATTTTGAAGAAATTGAATAAGAGGAATTTTTTTCTTTTTCCTTTCTTTTTTTGACAGGATAGTTTGAGAATTTTATTTTAAATAAAAAATAAATAAGTAAAACAGAAAGGCTCAGTAAAAAAAGAAAAATTGTAAAATTTATTTTAAAACGGATTTAAGATTTTTTCCAATATTTGTGAATTTGAGCGGTTTATCTGAATTCTGCAGACGACTTTTTTGGCTTTCTGATTGGCTGTTTTGTGTCACATGATATAAACAAAAGAAAAACAGTTTTCGTTTTAAGCTAAATCAACAAATTTTATCCAATTGGAAAATATTTCTGAACTAAAATTTTTAAGTTTTATGAATTCATAAAGAAAATGATGTCAAGATATTAATGAAGAAAATGATGCCAATATATTCATAAAGAAAATGATGTCAAGATGTTAATAAAGAAAATGATGTCAAGATATTAATGAAGAAACTGATGTCAAAATATTAATGAAGAAAATGATGTCAAGCTATTCATAAAGAGAATGATGTCAAGATATTAATGAAGAAAATGATGTCAAGATATCAATGAAGAAAATGATGTCAAGATATCAATGAAGAAAATGATGTCAAGATATCAATGAAGAAAATGATGTCAAGATGTTAATGAAGAAAATGATGTCAAGATATTCATGAAGAAAATGATGTCAAGATATTAATGAAGAAAACGATGCCAATAGATTAATGAAGAAAATGATGTCAAGCTATTCATAAAGAAAATGATGACAAGATATTAATGAAGAAAATTATGCCAATATATTCATAAAGAAAATGATGTCAAGATATTAATGAAGAAAATGATGTCAAGATGTTAATGAAGAAACTGATGTCAAAATATTCATGAAGAAAATGATGACAAGCTATTAATGAAGAAAATGATGTTAAGATATTCATGAAGAAAATGATGTCAAGAAAAAACCCCAAAAAACTTGTTCATTCACCTAATAATTTACAGTTAAAAATGTTCATGTTTTCTTGAAGAAAAAAGAAAAATAAATTTTGCTGATAAATAATTTGCAAAAAATTTTTTTTTCAATCACTTTTTATTATTATTTTGGTTTATGAAAAGTACCAAATTTTCCGGTTTTTTTTCATTTTGAAATTAGTGTCTGTTACAACGTTCAGATTAAACCAATGATTGCTGGTCTTGTCTGATCTATGCTTGATGGGAATTTCCGAGAATTCAGGTCAAATTATGAAAGAGTACCGAATATTTCTTTCTCGAGCTTCGTTTCATGCATGAGACTGAAATATGATTATATCTAACCGTTTGGACAGAATATGTGAAGTGTTAGGATTGAGTTATGAAAAACGATTATTGGAAAGACAAAAGAAATGATTTTTTTTTATTAACACAACTATTAACTCAAGCAGTAACCACGCATGGGAGTAATCGAGTGTTATCTACTGGTGTTAATTTACCGTCAGATGATATTCAACATGCATTGGGTGTTCCCATATAAAGACATTAACCCTTAGGTCGGTTGTCGCCTATCGTCTTAGTGGTGTAACGACATAAATTTTGTTTTACCAGGTACTTCATTCATGTTTTGAAACTAACACCCCCACTGAAAAATGGTAGTCTGGTGACATTATTGATGAATGAGTGAGATGACATGTCATTGTTGAAGAAATTTCATTGCTCATTGTAGGTCAACCTGGACTCCAATACCAACTATTTACCCAGTGACAATGTCAGCTACCTCAGTCATCAATAAATAACCAGACTGTACCATTTTCAGTGGGGGGGTGTTAGTTACATACACATAAATGAAGCACATCGTTAAACGACATTTCGTTACACTGCTAAGACAATAGACAACATTATTGTCGTTAGACCAACCTAAAGGAATAACTGAGATGAAGGTTTCAAATGCACAAAGATTACAATTTGGTGTTGCGAATGTGGAGTCAGACTTTGTTGAAAATAATGCTTGCTGGCATACCGTTTATAATGAATGAGGACATATAGGGCTCAGGGGCATTCTATAAGTGAAGAACAGGCAGTTTCCTAGAAGTAAAATTGGAATATTTTATTTTCGTATCTTAAAGCATTTTCAGGGTAAGTAACAGAATTTAAAACTTTTAGACACCAAATTGGCAGGACCGACCAAAGGGTTAAACAACAAAAAAGAAGCTTGCATTCAGCCGACAATCAACATAGCCCATATGTGGCTCAATCCATACTAGCTAAGAATATCAATAACATATCTCATAGAATATTGGCCCATTTTAACAGTGATCATATTACTTTAGGACTGACCACCAATATCTATAATGGGTGTCAATTTTAAAGTTTTGTAAAAGTACTCATGTATTTTAATTAGAACCGTCGTAATGTATTTTTTTGTTTTTATTCACATAATTTTGGGGGACTGTTAAGAGAGGAGAAATATGAAAGCAATCAACATTTTCCTCCTGTAGCACGTTTCATATAGTTTTAGACTCCAACCAACAGCTCATCACTTGGACCAATCATGCAACTACCAGGATTTTAAATAAGTAACTCGATTGCGAGATGATGACCTATCGCATGGTCAGGAGAATTGTTTATTTTGGCTTTTTGATTGCATATCTTAATTGTCTCTTCTTTCTCCTGTTCTTCATATATGGACAGAGGAGAGTTTTACCTAAGCAGGTAGAGAGGAGAAGGAATTTGTGTTAGTTTCATATGATTGTAGGTGAAATATGTCAGGAAATGATCAGCTTTTTTATGCTACTCTGAGAAATGAGTTTCTTTTAGCAACCGATGAAAATAAGGTGTCCTATATCCAAATAGAATCATTAGCAGTTTATCCTCTTTGATTTCAAGATGTGACAATCATTAGGAGTTTAGTTTCATATGATTGCAGGGAAAATATGTCAGGAAATGATCAGCTGTTTTCATGCTAATCTGATAATGACCTCAAGATTAGGAAGGGATTAAAAGTTTATTTGCTTACATCCTCCCAGATGATTATCATAGGTAACATTTGAAGCGTATCCAAATTTCATAACAAGCACATGGCTAGGGATCTAAAAGATAGATACACAAGTTATTTTACTCATAGTTGAAAGAAAAATAAAAGAATATATAAATAACAAGAGGGATATAATGGTTCCTTACTGAATTTCTATGGTCAATACCAATCAAAATAAATAATGGATCACACTTATAAAAAAAGTAAAATAATATCAGTTTTGTACACAACTTTCAAAATACCTGGATTAAACAACTTTCCATAAGGGTCTTACCAGCTGAAATAAATTATTAAAGAAATTAGAGATATAATACTCAGATTTTATTTAAATGCTGCATATATAATTTAACTTGCATAACGTGTATGATGCTTATGTGAGAAAATCAGCAGCAGCTGTAGAATAGCTGACTAGTGAAAATATGAGAAGCCGCCATCTTAGTACATATGCAAAGCGTGTGCACACTGATGTCACGGGAAGGAGAAGAGAAAAAGACAGAAATAAGAACACATGATGAGAGACGACAGCAATCAGACGTGTTTTGACTCATATGCAGTGAAAAATGTGTTTCATGGTTGAAAAAGTGGAAACCCAGGTGGGGAAAATGATACACAAAAAGGACATTTCTGACAGGCATGTGCAATGCGGGAGTGATACTTTTAAACACAGTGAAGTTCGTTGTTGGAAATTACTGGAATAGTTTTTTTTGTATCCACCTAAAAAAATGCTAAATCCTATTTTAATGTCCTTCCTTCGTATTTTGTTTCTGCGATGGTATCAATGTGCAGGAGCGAGTTTTTTAATCACATTTTTATTTAATTTGTAATAATTAAAAGTATTCAGTTATTTTTATACAAAAGCAGTTCCTCAAGGCTATATGGAAATCATTATTTCTATAGCAAAAGTAGCGACACGTCACGGTTTGAGATTTTGAATATTTCGTTTGTAAGTTGTGATGATTGCAGCTAGAAGTCAACTATGACAATTAATGTCTCCAAAATACGAAATAGTTTAATTTTATGTCGCCTTTACTTTACAAAACAAAATAAAAGTGTATTATCACAATCCGGTAAGTAAATATTCGATAAGTGTTATTTTTACAATGTTTGCACAATAAATAACACTCAAGATGAGAACACTAGTCTTAAGAATCTAAATAATACAAAGAATCATTCTTCATCTAAAAAATTCAGAATCGTAATACTATAATTGGTTAAATGTTGGAGACGCCCCTCCATGGGATTAATGGACTATCTCATGATGTCACTTCCCCTGGTGACGTCACTTCCGGTAACGAGTACCGGTGCCTAGCAGAGATTGGTACGTGGCCAAGGAAGTTGTGTGCAAACGCCCAACAGTTGAAGAATGGTATTGCTCAACCCGCCTTGCCTGTAATATATGTGAATACATGTTTGTTTCTAAAAGTCCTATGTTCCTTTCGTTTTATTACCATTTAACACTATAACATTTAAGAATCATGATTAGTTTTTTAATTCATTAATTTTTAAGGTTTGTTGCTTTGGTCAACGTCTAGAATTCCCCCCCCCAAAAAAATAAACTCTTTACAATGACAACTTTTACAAGTTTTCGAGGGTGATGAAAGCATATATATGCTTCAAAAATGGTGACGAGAAATAGTTTTCATGATATGAAAAATGTACTTTTTCAAAATGCGAGGAATCACATTTGAATATAAATTATACGTAAAACGAGGACCAACTTTATGGTCACCTACGTAGGGGCTTACTTTTTGCCTTTGTTTTTTGGGCAAAAAGTATTTTTGGCTTTTTTTTCTCTCAATAAAGCCACGAGGATATTTAAGAACAAAAATAAAGTATAATCTCCATACAGATACGTGTCATTCCTTATGTTTTCAGTGGTGACCATTTTTATGTGCAAGTGCGCACATATATTTGCCACAAACAAGTAGTTTTCCAAATAATTAGCAATGTAATTCCTTATGTTATCGGTGGTGGCCAATTCTGTATGTGCCAGTGAATACTTAATTGGCCACCACTGATAACAAACAATTGCATTGTTTAATATCCAGATACTTTCTTGTTTGTACCAAATTTAAATGCGATATTCGTTGTCAGCATACCCGAAAACCTATCAAAGTTGTAATGTTAAAGATGATTGTTAAGGTAGAAAGTAAATAACAATTTACCAAATCGGCTTTCAGGCAGGCAAACAAAACAAATAAAAAATTATCACGTGGCCAGAAAGTGGGTGCTTATTTTACACTAGCAGGGCTACCCAGCGTTGCTCGGGACCATATAAACTATTACAAAATTGAAGTTGATTTTGAACATATGTTATTCTTAGGATAGAGGAATTTTTAATATCCATGTATAATTTGTTATTTCGAGCAAAAGAATTTTTACCTACATAGAAAATGTATGAAATAATTGTACCCTCCCTAGGATAGGTAATTTACAGCATGTATATGAAATAATTTTACCTTTGTGAGGACGGATAATGTACAACACATATTTACAATAAGTTTTCCTATCCTCAGACGGGAAATTTAAATACATATATGAAACAATTTAACGTACTCTCGACAGGTATTGTGCAACATATATAAAATAATTTCACTTCCCACATAGGCAACCATAATTTAAAAAAAAATGAAATCATTTTTAGATGGATCGTTATGATATCCAAATTAATACATAAATACATTACCTTGGTTAATGATTAGACAACTGATATTCATAAAAAAATTCTAGTGGCCCCAAGCCCTGTCTGAAGCGATTATTATAAAACATTTTCAATGGCATGATGTCTTGTCTGGAACGATTTCCATAAGACATTTCAAGAGGCTTTGTGCCTTGTCTGGAGCGATTTCAATAAAAGCTTTCAAGTGGCTTCATGCTTTGTTTAGAGTAATTTCAAGAAAAACTTCCAACTGACTGGAGCGATTTTTACAAAAACATTGCAAGCGTCGTCATGAGAAATTTCCATGAGAAATTTCCAGTAGCTTTCTGCTTTGTCTAGAACAATTTCCATAAAAAAGTCTAGAGGTTTTTTTACCTTGTCTGGAGCACTTCCCATAAAACATTTCAAGTTGCTTCATGTCTTGTCTGGAGCGAATTTTACAAAAAATTAAGTGGCTTTATGCCTTGTCTTGAGCGAATTTCATATAACATTTTCATGCTGTGTCTGGAGCGATTCTTATATAAAATTTCTATTACCTTTATGCCTTGTCTGAAGAGATTTCCATAAAAAAATTTAGTGGCTTCATATCGTGTGTGGAGCGATAGGTGTATCAGAATTTTGGGGGATTTTTGACATCCCTAACAGAAAACTGCGAATAAAATTTAAAACAAAACTCGTAATTTCTCTTTCTAAAGTGGGTTATTTATTTTCTTTATAGAATATACTTCCGAAATAAACTATTTAACTTGTTTAAAAAATAATAGAAGTATTATTTTTCATTTTTTAAAAAAGTGTTTACAAAGTGCGTGCGTGCGTTCAGGCAGCCATTTTTTTACGTAATGAAATCAATTGCTTTTTACGAGCTGAATATTTTTCAATTTTTAAACTTTAAAAATCTATCAAAATTTTTCTATTGGTTCAATTTTTACGGTTGTTTCAGGGTGAATGTGAAATTTTATGCTCTTTCTAATAAACTGAATATAATACTTTAGACAAACATTGTTTTATAACTTACCCCCCATTTTGAAATGTCTATTAGAATTTTAATAATTAATTTTTGTGCACAAGTTTTATATATCACAAATTGAAGATAAAACATCAATAAAATAATCAAATTTAAACCAAAAAAAGAACATGTGTAAATTTACCTGTAAAGTCCAAAGTGTAAATCTTTTTTTTTTCGATAACCACGTTGTTTTTGTTTTTCTTTTAAGTGGAAGCTTATTTTTTGTTTAGAATTTTCCAGTCAATATGTTTCGGTCAGTGTATATTTTTATATTTAATTCCTGGTTTCCTTTTTTTTTCGATATAAAAAAGACGATACTGAATAATACAGATTTATAGCATAATAAATCAAAAATTCAGGTATTTCTTTTGAGATACTAAAAAAATATTACATTTACTATGCAAGAATTTTCTCGGAATAATGGTGAGTTTATTTTTTACCACACATATTTTTTTACTTTCTGTAACTGATGAGAAAGTTGTATTTAAATTTTATTTTTACTTTTTAAACTTTATTTGAGTAAAAAGAATATTAATTTTTCAGGTAATTTCTACACTTTATCGCCGAAACAGTTTTGGCGATAAAGTAAAAGTTACTACATTTGTATTATTACTGTATGTACACATAGATTAAAAAAAGTGGTCTAAAAACAAATTGCCCACTTGACGTTACATTATTATAGAAAAGTGACCCCTCACTTTCTGACCACTAACATTTCTCATCTTGGAAACTACTAGTTTTGTTTGCTGTATATATAAATGGTTATTTCCGTTTTCAGCGCCCCCGAAAACCTTTACAAGTGGAAAATTTGAAGGAATATAATCCCATATCGAGATTACTTACGTTTCTGAATTAGTGTTTTTTTTACACTTATAGGCTTCCGTAGAAAACAAAGTGAGAATCTTAACATCCGGTTTCTTTAATGGACGATAAACTAGTATTATCGATACGATTTACCGTGACATGTGGTTGAAAAATCCTTCCATTTAAAAAATACATGGATTATAATACATAAATATGAATAAATTCTCATACAGTAAGATTAAAAGAAAGTATATCTTAGTCATGGGGAACAGGTAAGTGATGTTTTGCCAGTTAAATAAATATCATAAGATTCAACTCGTGTTATTTGTTCGACATTCCGTGAAATGTTAAGTGAAAAAATCCAAGGAAAAAATAAATAAAATAAAAAGCTTTTATGATATTAAAATTTGGTCTTTGCTCGTTTTATTGAAATAAAATTTACGGGTTTAAATTATGTTTTCATATTGTTATAATCTGATAGACGTATAGGTGTCTATTCAAACAAATGTTTGTTATGGCGACTTGGCCAAAAATTCTGATACACCTAGTGGAGCGATTCCCATCAAACATTTCATGTGGCTCCATGCCATTTCTGGAACGATTCCCATCGAACATTTCAAGTTGTTTTATGCCATGTCTGGAGCGATTTTAATAAATAAATTAATTTTAAATGGCTTCATGACTTGTGTGGGGCGATTTCCATATAAAAAACATTTCAAGTCGCTTTATGCCTTGTCTGGAGCAATTTCCATAAAAACATATCAAGTGGTTTCATGCCTTGTCTGGATCGAGTTTCATAAATTTCATTCAATCACGGCGACGCTGGGCCTTCTGCTAGTATATATTTCAATCAGTCTCATTTAATATATTAGATGACGTTATTATTTCAACACGGTCAGTATTCCGTATGTTCGTTTCTTAATTAACAACTTGTTAGGTGAAAGTACAGAACAGTTTTTAAAATACCTTCCTCTCCTCGTATTAAGAATGACATTCTAAATAATGTTAATACTTCAGCACAGTTCGTATTCCATATGTCAAATTTTTACTTCTAATATTGTTAGGTGAAAGTACAGAATAGTTTACAAAAATACTTTCCTTTCTCCATATTATGACTGGCTTTCTAAAGAATAACGTTATTATTTCAGCACGGTCTGTATCCTGCATGTCATTTTTTTCATTTATTAAATTCTTAGGTAGTTAAAAACATACGCTCACCATATTAAGGATACCTTTCTAAATTATAATGTTATTATTTCAGCATGGTTCGTATTCTGTATGGCATTTTTTCATTTAATAAATTCTTAAAGGACAGTACAGATTAGTTAAAAATATACTCTCCCCATATTAAGAATGGCTTTCTAAATAATAACGGCATTATTGCAGCGCACTCCTTATTACGTACGTCATTTTTTTAATTTAAGTTGGTAGGTGAAAGTACATAATAGTTAAAAACATATACTCCTCATATTAAGAATGGTTATCTAAATAATAACCGTATTATTTCAGCACGGTCCGTAATCCATATTTCAGTTTTTTATTTATTAAATTGTAAGAATAGGTAAAGACAGACGCTTCCCATATTAGGAATGGCTCTCTAAATATTAATGATATTCTTTCAAATCATATGAAGCATAGAATATTCAAAAGATACTTTCCCCATATTAAAAATGGCTTTCTAAATAATGTTATTACTTCAGCACGGTTCGTATTCCATATGCCAGTTTTTATTTATCAAATTGTTAGGTGAAAGTACAGAATAATTAAAAACATATCCTCCAAATATTAAGAATGGCTTTCTAAATAATAACGTTAATATTTCAGCATGCTTCGTATTTCGAATGTCAGTATTTTATTTATAAAATTGGTAGGTGAAAGCATAGAATAGTTAAAAGACACTCTCCCCATATTAAAAATGGCTTTTTAAATAATGTTATTACTGTTGCACGGTTCCTATTCAATATGTCAGTTTTTTATTTATTAAATTGTTAGGTGGAAGTACAGAATGGTTTAAACATATCTTCCCCATATCAAGAACGGCTTTCTAATAATAGCGCTATTATTTAAGTATAGTCTGTAATACGCATGTCAGTTTTTTTTATTTATTAAATTGTTAGGTGAATGTATAGAAAAGTTAAAAACATATGCCTTCCATATAAAAATGACTTTCTTAATAATAGCATTGAGACTCAAGACTTTGTATTTTGTATGAAATTAGATTGAGAAATGGATACTTATTGTTGACATGAAAACAATAATAAAACAAAAATAGAGGTAAACATGAAAGGAATCTACCTGGCTTTTTCTAAGCAGTTCAGAGATCTCACCCCCCATCTGTTTTTCCAGGAGGAAATAATGCCTGGTAAAAAACTACTTGGTTACTTGGCTAAGATTACCGTGTAGTATCTGTTCTGATGCTCTGCTTCACTTTTTTCAGTTGGTGGAGAAGTTCTTCATGACTGAGACAATTATTTAAAATTGTTAGGAGAAAATACAGGATAGTAAAAAACATACCCTATCCTACCCATATAAAGAATGGCTTTCTAAATAATAACATTATTACTTCAACACAGTTCGTGTTCCGTATACATATTTCTTATTTAATAAATTGTTAGATGAAAGTACAGAATAGTTGAAAAATACCTTCCCTCCACATATTAAGAATGGCTTCCTAAATAATATTATTTCAGCACAGTCCGTATTCAGTGTGTTATTTTCGATCCCCTCTGCCTTAAAAATATATTTGAAATAAAATAAATATGAAATCTTAAAAAGAAGAAATATAGGTTTGTCTTTGTACAAACAAATTAAAAACCGTGAGTAAAATTTACATATTATTTCATTTTTTAATACAAAGACATAAAAAAATGAGTTGTCATCAACTAGAATCAAGTCAAAATATCTAGCGTTCCAGTTTAATATTGTTTTCTGTATTGTGTGCATAAACACAAATAATGTCGGCTAGTGGTTAATGTACATTTTATAAGCGTAAATTTTGCCAATGTCTACACGTTATTCATGTATGTAAACAAAGATATAACTCACTATAAACCATCCTTGGTGCATGAATATTATTTCCTGAGAATTTCAGTGTTATGTGACCAGTAGTTTATGGGTTTACCTGTGAGATATTACACACATGTACTATTTTATTTATATATATAAGTATGTAAGGTTTCACAGCAGCATTTCTAAGATAGGTGGTTGTAGGGATTACATGATAGTAATGTATTGTATATAAGTACTTTCCAACTGTTATTCCGGTTAATGTTCCCAGGACTTGCTGCTACATTGAATGCTTAATATTTTTCCCGTATGTGTTTTCATGAGTCAACAACCTTGACAAGAACCACATACTTCACATGAATGTGCTTTCTCTCCGATATGTGTTTTCCTACAATTCAACATAGTTGACTTCCAAGGAAAATAAGAACAACATATTTAACAAAAATGTGGTTTGTCTGCCGTATGTGTTTTCATATGACTCAACAAATTCGATTTATGTGCAATAGAAGAGCCACATACTTCACAAGCATGTCGTTTCTCCCACGTATGTGTTTTCATATGCCACAACAAATGTGACTTCTGTGCAAAAGAAGAACCACATGTTTCACAAGAATGTGGTTTTTCTCCCGTATGTGTTTTTATATGAGTCAACAAATTTGATTTCTGTGCAAAAGAAGAACCACATATTTCACAAGAATGTCGTTTCTTTCCCGTGTGTTTTCATATGACGCAACAAATGTGACTTCCGTGCAAAACCTGAAGCACATACTCTACAATAATGTGGTGTCTCTCCTGTGTGTGTTTTCATATGACTCAAGAAAGTTACCTTCCATGCAAAAGAAGAACCACATACTTCACAGGAATGTGGTTTCTCTCCCGTATGTGTTTTCATATGACTCAGCAAACATGACTTCCATGCAAATGAAGAACCACATACTTCACAAGAATGTGGTTTCTCTCCCGTATGTGTTTTCATATGACTCAACAAATTTGACTTCTGCACAAAAGAAGAACCACATACTTCACAAGAATATGGTTTCTCTCCTGTATGCGTTTTCATATGATTCAACAAAGTTGACTTCCATGCAAATGAAGAACCACATACTTCACAGGAATGAGGTTTCTCTCCCATATGTGTTTTCATATGATTCAACCAACTTGACCTCCATGCAAAAGAAGAACCACATACTTCACAAGAATGTGGTTTCTCTCCCGTATGTGTTTTCATATGATTCCACAAAGTTGATTTATGTGCAAATGAAGAACCACATACTTCACAAGAATGTGGTTTGTCTCCCGTATGTGTTTTCATATGTCTCAACAAACTTGACTTCTTTGCAAACGTAGAACCACATACTTCACAAGAATGTGGTTTCTCTCCCGTATGTGTGTACATATGACTCGACAAAGTGTACTTATGTGCAAAAGAAGAACCACATACTTCACATGAATGTGGTTTCTCTCCCGTATGTGTTTTCATATGGCGCAACAAATGTGACTTCTTTGCAAAAGAAGAACCACATATTTCACAAGAATGTGGTTTATCTCCTGTATGTATTTTCATATGATGCAACAAAGTTGACTTCTGTGCAAAAGAAGAACCACATATTTCACAAGAATGTGGTTTCTCTCCCATATGTGTTTTCATATGGCGCAACAAATGTGACTTCCATGAAGTAGAAAAACCACATACTTTACATGAATGTGGTTTCTCTCCCGTATGTGTGTTCATATGACTCAACAAAGTTGACTTCCGTGCAAAAGTAGAACCACATATTTCACAAGAATGTGGTTTTTCTCCCGTATGTGTTTTCATATGTCTCAACAAATTTGACTTGTGCGCAAAAGAACAACCACATACTTCACAACAATGTGGTTTCTCTACCATATGTGTTTTCATATGATGCAACAAATTTGACTTCTGCACAAAAGAAGAACCACATACTTCACAAGAATGTGGTTTCTCTCCCGTATGTGTTTTCACATGCTGCAACAGATGTGACTTCCGTGCAAAAGAAGAACCACATACTTCACAAGAATATGGTTTCTCTCCAATATGTGTTTTCATATGATTCAATAAAGTTAACTTCTTTGCAAAAGAAGAACCACATATTTCACAAGAATGTAGTTTATCTCCCATGTTTGATTGCATTCCACAAAAAGTATATTGAGTTGAGTATATGAGAATAAGCACGCTAATAATTCTAAAAATTTATTTGAAGGAATTAAAACTGTGACATCACCAAGGAAGAAAAGGTCTTCTGATCTCTTAATGGATTTCTTTTCAGTGTTGCAAATTCTGAAAATATACAATAAATTTGAAAAAATAAAATTTTGTGATAAAATTTCATTTTTATTAAAATATATATAGCGTCCTATGTAATTTGAAGTAGCATCCTATGTAATTTTAAATTTTATTTTCAATATCACTAAAGATTGAAACTTCAGCATTCAGGAGTATTTAACTTACAACTGATTTTTACCAAGTACTCTAACCATAGAACTTTTTTTAAGGATAGATTTTAAACTCGTCTAACTTAATGTTACTAATACTACAACATAAAAGGTTGTGGAAACAAAAAGGTGAATTCCAAAAATGTTATTTAAAATCTGCAGTTTTATTAAATTAGGCTTTTTACATATGATCAAAATTATAAGACCAAGGGTTTAAATTCTTAGATTTATGGTACTTCTAATGTTTTTAGTTCAGTTAGAGATTAGCAATCACTGTGTAAAGGTGTTACCAAGCCTAAACCAAGAAAACTCACCGAAGTTGACTGCCCTCGAATTCTAGGATTCCATAAGCAAAGTTTGTCACAGCAAGTGATAGCAGTTAAGGTATATCGCAGTGCAACTGTTATTGTCAACTTTCTAAAGAACATTGAGAATTATGGAAAAGCAAAATCCTTTAGTATGCCCCCAAAATTTCTCCTGCATTGAGTAGGAAAATCAGACAGGTTGTTATGAATGACAGAGGACTTTCTTCGAGTCAAATTAAGTCGGTTACAGATGCTGATTACAGTCCAATCAGACGACACTTACAACAAAAAGGCATGGTAAATAAAAAGTGTAAACAAATTCCTCTATTGCTTCCACGTCACAAAGTGGAACGCTTAAGATTTGGTTGGGAATACCAAATCTGGGACGTTGTGAAGTGGAAGACAGTCTTGTTTTCTAATGAGAAAAATTCAATTTAGATGGTCCTTATGAGTTACAGCGATATTGACATGACAAAAGCATGTCTTTTGAAATTTTTTCCACGCATCATAGTGGTAGAGGGTCCATAATGGTATGAGGTGCCTTTTCTTACAGATGATAAGAGGGAACCCCAGATGGTGCAGGATCGTCAGACAACAGCTGGTTATATTAGCGTGCTGCAAAAAGCATCTTTGATGACGGAGGGACATCATTTGTGTGGGGATGGAGTGTTATTCCAATAGGTTAATGCTGCAGTCCACAATGCAAGACGGACCTTGAACGTTCTACAAGAAAGTGGAGTCCATCTCTTGGGACATCCTTCATGCTCACCAGACTTGAACCCAATTGAAAATGTTTAAGGATGGATGAAAAAAGAGGTTTATCGAAACGGCAGACAATATTCAAGAAAAATGAACTTCGTGAAGTCATCTTCAGAAACTGGAGCAGGATCCCTCGCACCTTAATGGAAATCCTTATCTTTAACATGCCCCCCAAAACTTTTGAAGTCATCAAAGGCAGTGGAGGTAGAACTCATTATTAAGTTTTATTGTTGAATGTTTTCATACACTTTTCGTACACTTTTTTACAATTTAATAGAATTTTTGTCTCTGGTCTTATAATTTTGATCATGTGTAAAAAGCCTAATTTCATAAAATGTAAATTTTAAAAATAAATCTTTAGAATGTAGCTTTTTGTTTCCATAACCTTTTAGATTGTAGTATCGGAAGAGTTTATAGAAACTTTTACTGCTTATTACTATATTATTCATAATTAATTGTTCCCATATCATGTTAAATACTATACTAGGCTTAGTAATTGATCATCACCCAGAATATATATCGATTCCTTAAGCCAGATTACTCTTTATTGTTCTTCTCCATTTATAATTTTTACGTCATCCCATAAGGGTAGATGGTTTGCCTTTTAAATCATATATTCTGCCATAACTGGTTTTTCAATCCCTTCAATGTTTTTTTAATCTTACTGTAAGTGAGTGACATGGATTACATTTGTATAACTTTTAACATTTACATGGAATCTCTTTGTCATGATTTTTCCATAAACCATTTGACATGCACTCTTTAATACTAACCTGACGTTTTAAAAATTACAAATTCTTTCATTTTTTCTGCCATGTCCTTTGTATATGATATACAAACTTTTATTCGTATAACATAATGGCAGTATTCAAAAGAGATTTGACTATCTTGCTTTCTGGTGGAGAGTTTTTCTTAAGCTTTCCACCTCATTTGAATATGTATTGTTATTAGTATATTAGTATATTTTTATTTGTATGTATCGATTTTGCTCGGTGTTTTAGGAAACAGACAGTTTCTTTACATTATAGATTGTGAGGATTGAACTGTTATACTGGCCACATATTTAAAGATAAATAGAGTGTTATTAGAGTCTTTTAATGATGTAAACCCCATGTGGCATGAGATGACTTGGAAAATAAGAGACAAGAGTTTGATTTGGAGTGGTATTATTATTTTGTTCTTTCGTCAGTAGCACTTTGTTGTTATAATGGAGTAGTATCTGTTTTCAAATTTTGTGCAGGGATTGAGTTCACTATTGAAAAATAAGGCAGTGGTGTCAGTAACAATATAAATAAGAGGGAGATCTCTTTTTAGGAAAATAGTGCTGTTGGGAAATAAAAGAGACAGTGGAAAAAAGGAGGTGGATTATTGATATCTTGTGGTATTTCAGGGTGACCGGAATAGTGGATGGGGAAAAATGTCAGAAGGCCCTAGCAAAAGTTAAATGGAAGATCTGGCTCGACATAAGGAAGGAGTATGAAGAAAATCCCATGCAGGTTTTTCACATGAGACAGTGGATTCTAGTTGAGGCTATGGGTCCAGCCAGTCCCCAAAGATATGGAGACATAAAAGAGGAGTAAGGGACTAGTACATGAAGTAAAGAGAAGTAAATAGGCAGGTAGATAATTAGATATTAGTTATTGTGGCGAGCTGGGCCATATACAGAGATTCTGCAGGAAGCATATCCAAGGAAACGGGGTTGCTCCATTCATTTGATGCCTTATAAACGGAACAAGGGCATCAATGCACATAGTTAGTAAAATGGGCGCATCAAATTCCTTTTCAATAAGAATTTAGGGAAATAATTATAGAGCTTTTAAGAACAGCTAATGGGTGCCAATTAATTGTAGAAGGGATCCGTCGATTAAGATTAGGAATAGGAAGTCAGTCTATCCACGAGGATTTCTTTGTTACAGAGAATCTCAGTACAAGTGTTATACTAAACCACAACTTAAGAAAAATGGGTTAGGGTGTATTTTGATTTAGAAGCAATGAGAATATTTGATG
Source organism: Euprymna scolopes (assembly GCF_053919585.1). Taxonomy (NCBI): domain Eukaryota; kingdom Metazoa; phylum Mollusca; class Cephalopoda; order Sepiida; family Sepiolidae; genus Euprymna; species Euprymna scolopes. The sequence continues at coordinate 45,058,539 of NC_136527.1, read as the reverse complement.
AGTATATCGCTCTGGAAGATTTTGCCCATATTTCATCAATAGTTCAGTTAGCACAGAAAATTACATTATAACACCAGCATCTACATACATACTTGAGAGGGAGCTGCAAAATAACTAAGTGTAGTGTGACTGGTAACATTATCGAGATTACCATGAATGATGAACAAAAGAGAAAAAAATTTTAAGGGAATAAAAATACCTCAAGAATTCAAGTTGGAAGTTGATATGTTGCTGAAGTAGAATAGAGATTTTTCTTGGACAGAACCGATACGCTGGAGAAGCATATCAATACTGGAAAGCATTAACTCATACTGAGACGCCCGTCATTGAGACATTGAATAGCCCGTGGAGTTTTCTATTAGTGTTAGTAGAAAAAAATTTGTGTATATTTTCGGGCTTTAAACAAAATCACCAAGAAGTATGCCTGAGCATTACTCGGGCCAGCAAAATATTTCTCAAAAATAGACCTAAAGTCAGGGTAATAGCAGCTTAAATTAAGTAAGGACAATAAAATGAAAGCTGCGTTCACCTGCCACCAGGGTTTATTTCAGTTTAACCTGATGCCACTCAGACTTGCAAATGTATCCAAGGTCTTCCCGGACTTAATGTCCATAGTTATACAGGTACAGCAAGATTATACATTACCGTATTTGGATGATATTTTAAGATTCTCAGATACGAACATATAAATAGGGTACTAGCCAGTTTATGCAATTTATTTAATTTTCTCAGATACGATGGAAAGTCACTTAGATCACATAGATAGGGTACAAGCCACTTTACATAAGCACAACCTTAGGTTAAAAGCCATAATGTGTGAGATTTCTAGGAGAGAAGTACAGTATCTGTGGTTCAAAGTAAGTGAACAGGGTATAACAAAGTCAAATCGATAAAATTAGAGATTTCTTCAATATCACGTCATATTATCAATGATTAATCAAAAGATTTTGTGAGACAAGTGAGCCGTTAGTTTACTTGATGAGGAAATATGAAAGGTTCCAATGGGAAACACATATTAGTATGCCTTTAATGTTTGCCTAAAAACGAAGTTTGCAGATATGGTTATATTGGCGTATTTTGATCCAGAAAAGGACAACCGGCTGTACACAGATGCATCCAATTATGTATTTGGGAAATATCTGTTGCAGATTGTCATATGATTAAAGGAAGAGCAAAGAGGCTGAAAAAACAATTTACTAGTTATCACATAAAGTTAATGATAAAATCAAATCATTTGGAGCCAAAACATTTTGCGTCATATAAAAGGGTTGAGTGTTCATCAGTATCGTCTGAATGTTCTATGATTTCGAGTGTAGATTTAAGAGGCAGATAGGGAAATTTTTAGATTTAAAGATGCGGATGAAGAATGGTAAATCATCTATAATGGAACAAAAATAATTCATAGTGAAAGACGAGATGATGTCGAAACTCAACGACAAACTATTGATACGGTTATATGTACCGTCGCACCATAGAAAAAGACTGTGCAGCACGATGACAATAATGGTCACATGGGCGTGGAAAAGATATTTCACGCCAATAAGTGAAAGTATTTCTGTCCGTGTTCATTTAAGGAGGTGAATGAATACGTAGGCAAATATATTTCATGCCAAACCAGAAACCTGAGAAAGCAACCACTACAAATGCAGAAGTGTGGTTTGCCTCGTTTTCTTTTTGCAAAACTGATATTGGATATTTCCAGGCCCTACCCTAAAGTTTCAGGTAACTAGTACATAGTGACGTTCATCGATATGTATAGTCCTTGGTTGGAGACTTTTGTGATCCCTAATAAGAAGGCAGAAATGGTGGTGCATCTGTTGTTGGATGAGATTTTCCCAAGATTCAAGGTACAACTCCAGTTGTTAACAGACAATGGGTCCAAAAATGTTAACAAAGTGATGAAGAAGGCATGGGAGGACCTCAACATACACCACGTGACCACATCATTTTATTTCCCCTAAAGTAACAGAAAATAGAAAGATTTCATAGGATGATGTATGACATTTTAGCAAACAATGAACAGTCATGGCATTTATACATAAACCAAATGTTGGCGACTGTCAGATTCCATGTGAGCGAAATAATGAAATTCTCACCATACTTCTTGGTCTACAACAGAGACGTGATCCTGCCATTGGATAATATATTAATGCCTTGTAGAGTATACTATGGGGACGAGCAACACTAGATCACTCTAAAAGATATGCATCGATCTTTTACTTTAGTAAGGGATAACATTCAGGAAGCTAGGAAAAAACTGGTAGAAAACTCTGATAAGAAAACAAAGTCAATGGATTTAAAGATTGAAGATCTGGTTTATTATGTTAGAAAACATATTATGTGGTTATATAAGATTAAGTAGCATTTGATGGGCTCCGTGACAACGTGCATGTGTAACATCTGTGGACAACGTCAATCAAGGAATGGGAAATTCCCAGCATGGAAAGACCGTTATGAAAGAGTGTATGAGTTGGATAGCAATACAGACATAGTACAGGCTGTTATCTTAATATGGAGGAGTTAACATCAACAGAAAAGATCGGATCAAGAGTCTGATGTACCAACGATGAAGAGGAGAGTCATAACACAGAGCATAACGTCGAAAATTGCATATATTTTAGACACGAATTATCCCCTATTTTCATCAAATATGATATTAGGATCCATTTGAAAAGGCCTAAAGTAAGTTCAATGTTTGGAAGTGGTTAGGGTTAGATGTCAAAGACGATATTAGGATCCGTTCTGAAAGGCCTAAAGTAGGTTCAGTGTTTGGAAGTGGGGAAGAGGAACAAGTGAGATGGAATTGTTTAGCTTGGGTAAGATCTATTTTCTGTTTTTAAAAGAATATTCCTTTCTCGGGTTCATTCCATGCATGATTAAAAAAGTAATTGAAAGTGATTATGAGAAAGACAAAAGAAATTAATTTTTAAGTTGACACAAAAAGAAAGCAATTGGACAAGTTTGGACTCATCTGCAGTGGTCAAAAAATGGAAAGGAAGGTGATGAAAAAGACACATGCATGAAAGGGCATTTCTGAGAAACATGTTCGACACTGAAGTGATATTTTGAAACACAGTAAAGTGCATTGTTGGAAATTACTGGAATAAATTCTTGTGTATCCACTTAAAAAATGCTGAGCTATATTTCAATGTCCTTCCTTTTTTGTTTCTGCGATGGTACCAGAAAATGTGCAGGTCTGGGTTTTGAAATGTAATAACACTGTTCGAGTGTAAGAGCCACATTAAATACTTTCATCTCTATAAATGATCAGTGAAATTCGAAACCAAGATCCCAGTGACTGTGGCAGTTGCTTTATTACTGAGCCATACCCAAAAGCAGCATATCAAGTCTAGGTGGAAACCATTATTTCTATAGCAGCAGCACCGACACCTGACGGTTTGAGATTTTGAATTTTTGGTTTATAAGCTGTGCTGATTGCTGCTAGCAGTCAACTTCCTTTCTAGTTTACCAAATAAAAAGCCATTTCTCAGGCAAGCTGAACACATGACAACATTCATAAAACGATTAAACATTGGCAATCCTCTCTTCCTTTCCAGCTCTTGGTACTGACAACACACTGGATGGTGATTCTTCTTACTAATTTCCCTGTTTCATTGGCATAGAAATGGCGACAGTCTGCATTGCACAATTGACCATCAACAATAAAACCATCAGTTTTGCCATTTTAGATTTTCTTTCCTTTATTTTTTGTTACACTACCAACTCTTCGAAGTACACACACACATGCTAGCCAAGTCAGTTACACACATGAACACATTCTATAGCCAATCCTTTTATTCTTTTTTACATTTTTACTAACGAATAAAATTAATAAAATTGTTTTTAAATGTTAGAATGAGACTTTGTCTTTCTATACTACAATCCTTTCAGGAGATAAATATAAATTAGCAAATTATGGTTAAACCAATAATTTCTCGGGTAAATTCGATACAATGCTATCAAAAACTTACAACTTTTAAACTTAAAACTGTTGTCAAAACATCACACTCCAAAACTCGATACTCTATTGTAAAAACTTCCAACTCAAAAACACAAATTCATTACATCCACTTATGAAAAACCCATTAATAATCACAGTTAATGTTCCATAACATACAAAATAGTTTGATTTTATGTAATCTAACTTTTCAAAACGGAATTAAAGTTAATGTGTACTATCACAATCCGGTAAGTAAATATGAAATTTCCATTATTGCAAGGAAAAAACAAAAAACAATTTAATGTTCAACAAAATAAAAAATAATTACACACACATGCTAGTCAATTACAATATTCCCTACACAAATTCAGAACATCCACTTATGAAAGCCTCATTAATAATAGCTCTAAACTTTTCATCTATCACATTTAATTGCTTGATTGGTTGAAAGATGGACTCATTCTACAATCCTTTTCTTATTTTCTCCATTTTTACTAACTAATAAAATTAATAAAGTTGTTTTTCAGTGTTAGAATGAGTCTTTCTATACTACAATCCTTTCAGCAGATAAATATAAATTAGCAATTTATTCTTAAAATAACAATTTCTCGGGTTAATTCGATACAGATGTCAAAAACTTCCAACTTTAAAACTTGAAACTGTTGTCAAAACATCACACTCCAAAACTCGACACTCTATTGTGAAAACTTCCAACTTAAAAATTCAACACTCTTTCAAGTTAACTTGCACACGACTACGTATATAGCACGCCTTTATCCAACTTGTTCTTCTGTTTGTTTCACAAACGTTTTTATTCACCCATTTCATTTGCATAGAAATAGTGAGTCTGTGTTGCACAAGTGGCCGTCTGTTAGTGAATAACAAGGCAGAAGCAGAAAATTATCTGTTGATCTATCTGTTTATCTAATTATCTCTGTATCTATCTGTCTATATAATTACCTATCTAGCGATGAGTTGACAACAGAGATTTGAAGTCATTTTCAATGACATGTTTTGTGTTCCAGTTTGTGCAAGCATAGCTGAAGTTGGATTAGAGACGCCGATAAAGACAAATGGGATTAAATGTGTCACTCCTGTGAAGGAGAAGTCTCAAAATGGAAGCATAGAAGAAATCCCCAATCCAAAGATATAAAATCTTACATCGTGTTTGGTCCTGTCTTGAAGCGTTCCTTTAAACAGATTCGAGCTCCTCAAGGACGTATGACAAACCTATCAGAAGTAGCAGACAGGCATGACGTCATGTTATGTTATATATGTATATATGTTGACATGCAGTCACACACCAACACCTAGAAGAATCATGGGCATCTACAATAGACATTAAAGATCTGATGACAATAGTCCGTTACACAAAAAACACAACATACATAGTAACACGTCAACAATAAAACCAACTGATATTTTAACCTTTCTTTTTTTTTGTTACACAACTAACACTTTGAAGCACACACACACATGCTAGCCAAGTAAGTTATGATTTTCCTTACACAAATTCAGAACATCCACTTATGAAAGTCCCATTAATAATAACTCCAACCTTCTCATCTATCACAGTTAATGTTTCATAAAATACAAAATAATTTAATTTTATGTCATCATCACTTTTCAAAACGTTAAAAGGTACTATCACAATCCGGTAAGTAAATATGAAATTTCCATTATTGTGATGAAAAACAAAAACAAGTTTTCAACATGTAAAAAATGTAAAGAAAGAAAAATGTTATTGGTACGTATCATTTGGACTATTGTTCTCGTCTTAAATGTTATTTTTACAATTTTTGCACAATAAATAACACTCAAGATGAGAACAGTAGTCTTAATAATCTAAATAATACAAAGAATCATTCCTCATCTAAAAAATTCAGAACCGTAATATTGTAATTTGTTTAAAAATCATGATTATTTTTTAATTTAATCAAAGTTATTTGTAAGGTTTGTTGAATGTATTTTTGAGAAAACTTAAAAATACATAATAATAAGTTTCTTTAATTATCAGCATTCTTTAAACAAACGAACAGAAAATTAAATAACTGCATTTCCAAATAAATTAACAGGAAAACTCAACAAGAATACAAACATTTAATTTTAAAAAAATGAGAAAACAATAAGTGCATTACTTAATTTGTGAAATTTGGCTAAAAAGTCGATGTTTCCAAAATGGGGGTTCGATTTACTAGAGTGTTGTATTAGAAACAGAGTACACCTAAAAATAGTAAATACTGAATTCTTTTTTATATATAATCTGGTAGATTACTGAGTATTAGACTTCGTTGAAAAAAGATAAAATAAAAAAGATGACAAAAAAATATACACAGTGGGAGGGTATTGCTTCCATACGTGCATCGAGCATTTTTTTTTACCTTAAACATATGAATCAGTGAAAAACATTAAAATTTAAAAAATTGAAAAAAAGAAAAAATCATAATTATAAGTTGTTTTAGTCCACGTCAAAAATCTTTCCAATCCTCCAAAAAATCTTTACAATGACGACTTTTTTTAAGGTTTTCAGGAGTTATATACTTTAAAAGTGGCGCAGAGAAATATTTTTCATGATATAACAAAATTATTTTTTTTAAAGTGGGGGATCACTTTTCATTGTAAATTTAATATCAAATGAGCATCCACTTTATGGCCACCTAGTAAAGCGCAAAGCGGACACTTTTTGTTTTTGTTTATTTTTTTTCTGATTTCATGTTTCAATAAAGACACAGGGACATTAAAAAACAAAAATCAAGAAAATTTTTTATCAATTCTGTACGTGAAAGCGCATACAGAATTGGCCACTACTGATAACATAAGGAATTACGTATTGACCGTTTTTTGTATTTTTAATTCAGTATTGAAAACAAAATCTGATAAATTAGTGATCATTCGATAATAATCCGATGCAAAAAAGATGAAAATAAAAAATACACTTTACTTTAAACATATTAATCAGTGAAAAACATTTAAATTTAAAAAATTGAAAAAAGAAAATTTATAAATAAATAGGTGGTTTTAGTCCACATCTAAAAGCTTTGCAATCCTCCAAAAATATTTTACAATGACGACTTTATAAGGTTTTCAGGAGTTCTGAAAACGAATATATACATCAAAAGTGGCGCAGAGAAATAGTTTTCATGATATAAAAAAATTAGTTTTTCAAAAAGTGGGGGATAACTTTTCATTATAAATTTAATGTAAAATGAGCACCTTCTTTATGGCCATTTAGTAAGACGGGCCTTTTTTTATTTTTGTTGTTTTTTTTTCTGATTTCATGTTTCGATAAAGTCACAGGGACATTAAAGAACAAAAAAAAAAACAAGAAAAGTGTTATCAATTCGGTACGTGCAAACGCATACAGAATTGGCCACCACTGATAACATAAAGAATTACGTATTGTGAACGTTTTTTTATGCTTAAGTCAGTATTGAAAACAAAATCTGATAAATTAGTGACCATTCAATAATAATCCGATGAAAAAAAGATGAAAATAAAAAATACACATCGTGCGGCGTGCGCCATTTAGTAATACTTACGTTTTTGTTTTATAATCTACTTTCGATTAACTTTATCTGTTTTTATAAAGGAAGCGATTTTTCAAATGTGATTGACTTTACAAGCTCAACTTAACATTCAAGATGACGAACGGAAGAACAAGTGCGCAGAAAATAAAATTGAAGAGGAAAAATAAAAAATAAAAATTATTTCAAAATAGAGCCGATATATTTGGTGAATAGCACGGATAAAATTATTATTTTATTTAACATTTTAATATTTAGATGAGAGAGAACAGATTACGAGTTTAATTTTTTTTTAATTAATTCTCTAATTCGTTGCACGTGCAATTTAATGGCTGACACTGATTTAAAGCCGCCTTTTCGTATTTTTATTTATTTATTTATTTTAGATTCCTGATTTTTTAAAATTGTGTTTGAAACATTTAAGCCTAAAGTTAATCTGATGCTTGTGCAGTTTACCAAACTCATTAAAAATGAAGATATTGGTGAACATTAGTTTATATATTTTTTATATATATAGATTTCCTTTATCGTGTTAAATCTCTAATTCGTTGCACGTTCAATTTAATGGCGGGAACAGATAGATGAACATATTTTTGAAATCTTATCATATTTTTTTAATCTTGTTTTAAAGATTAAAGCTTAAAGTTAATCGATGATATTGACGGGTTACTTAAATTCGGCTCAAGGAAATAATTTATCCCGAATTCTCCTAAGACAGCAAAACATCGAACCGGAAATGTAAATATGAATCGAAACGTTTCGTTCCCCCCCCCCATTTTCTCAGTTTTTTATTATCGAAATGAAACGAAACAGCTTTATTTTTTTTTTGTTTTTTGTGTCTTTTTTTTTTATCGAAATGAAATTTGTTTTTGTTTTCCTTTTATTTTTTATTTTTATTTCATTTTTATTGTGAAAGAAAAAGGGGGGGTTAATGATTGCTCACGAGAGGGAGAGCGGTGTGTGTGCATTTACCTTGCTTACTAACAAAAAGAGACTGCCTTTTTAAAGCTTTTTTTCAGAGGTCAGGTGACAGTTAATCACATGACCTTTTTGTTATTTAAAGGGAGATTCTTCTCAGTGGTCAAGATTTTTTTCCAGATGAATTTGTGGCTGGTGCCGTAAAGCTATTCTTTGATTACCTAAGCTTTGCTGACTAGCAATTTTTAACTGACTGTCACGTCGCGGAAGGGAGCAATTCTTCTGCAACTTAAGATAGGTGCACATTGCTTCCTTTCTTCGACTGAGCAGTCATTGGATTTTAAAGGAAAATTAAGTTTTTTTCACATTATTAGTTTTTTTTGGGGGGGGTCTTCTATATAAATAAAGGTTCCACCCTCAAATTTAAAATTACTACTACTAAGGTTTTTCTGGCTGCTTAAAACGAAAACAACGTTTAAAAATTAAGGAAACAAATATTTTTTCAGACATGAAAAAATTATCGTGTGAAAATGAGGGGGATTCCATTTTCATAATCATTTAACGTAAAATAAGCACCCTCTTTACGGTCACTTTTTTGTGGGGGGGGGTAATTTTTTAAGGGGGTGTTTATTTGGTAATTGTGATCAACCAACCAGCAAAAATGAGCGCTTGGGCTTACAACAACGACCACTAGTTATAACAAAGAATTACATTGTTAAAAAAAATATATATACATGAAAAAAAAAAAGTTGTAATGAAAAATGTTTTCCTGTCGGCGTCAGAAACTGACAAATTCAAATTTAGAAGTTAAATAAATTTATTGTAAAAAATCCCTTGAAAGATAAATATTAGTTTTCTGGTACTATTTCAAAGATAATTAATAAAATAAAGTCTTAAGATATTTATTGGATTTAAAAAAAAACAAACACATTGTTTGTACAAAAAAATAAACATTGCTTGTAAAAAAAAGACATTGTTTTTACAAAAAAGCTTAATTACTCCCCACCCATCAAAGAAGAAGTTCGTAACAGATCCAGCTTTGCATAATCAAAATAAAAGATAACGCGTCGCTCATAAGTTCTACAAAAGCTTCCTCCCCCCAAAAAATGTCCGGAAGTCCATTTTATTTTATAACTAGGGCTGTGACAAGATAACATTTTATCATTGTTTTGACTCTCGAGTATATATCCGACACAGTTAATCAACCGAGAACAACATCACTCTATTGTTGGAATTTTTTTGTACCAATAATAGTGCACCCCCCCCCCGTTTACATTTATTATATTTGAACTGGTTCTTGCATTTGTTTTTTTGTATTTCGTATCCGTAATGATTCTTAGTTTCATACATTTTGGGTTTGTAAGAAACTCCTTTTAATTTGAAGAAAAGGAAAATGCTAGCTCCTTGATGAGCCCAGCAAGGATTTCGGTCTCTATTTTGGTTGCAGTGGTGTGGAGAGTGGATGCAGGTTCATTTCCCAGCGCGGACAAGGAATTTTGGAGCCTCCTTCAAAGAAGAAAACCCGGCAAGAATACCCCGGATATGCGACGAAGCATGCTTCTGAAAACTATCTATGTGACTATGGTCTGCACGTATTTGGAAGGAGTATAATTTTTTAAAAGGTTTCTATTTTGTGTGGTTACGGTTTGCACTTAAATAGACGGAAAGAAATTTCTAAAAGGACTTTAAACGAAAAAAAAGGAAAAGACACGTACCTGACTGGCTTTTAATTTGTGAGTACGCTCCTAAAATTTATTACATATGAGAGTGTGATTAGAAACTACTATTTTGAATCTTATTATTGTATTCGTTCATGGATACAGCATCTTCATTATAAGAACCAGTGTTATTTTTTCATTATATGTTACCTTGGCGTTTTTTTTTAATTTAATGCCCACGAAGGAAAAATTTGCAACTAATTTTATTGTGAATAAAATCTCTTCTTCGTTTCAAACAAGACCTTTATATTTTATTCTTTACCCCCCTTTTTTATTCCATGCTTTTTATTTTTTTTCAGGCTAGTTACTTTCGCGTCAAATTTATCTGGAAACAAGATAAATTTCCGACATTTTGCAAATATTTTTATTCCCTTTTTCAGAACACTTTGAAAATAAAGTGTGTTCTTTTTTCATCGAGATATGTTTTAATTTTCTTTCTGTAAATGCATTTTGCAAAAGTTTGTCCCTTTATGTAAAAGTAGTTTGGGAAATTTCTGCTTTTATTTGAAAGCATTTGGCAAATTTTGTCCCTATATTTAATGCATTTTGCAATTCCCCCCTATTAAACACATTTAGCAATTTTTTTGTCTCTTATTTAAGACACTTTGAATATTAGGTGTACCCTTTTCTAATCGAGATACGTTTTAATTCTTTTTCTTTCAAGTTAGGATTAAATTTAACTTCTTGAAATTTCTGCTATCTCCGCTATCTGACACTATCAATTTGTCTCTTAGATTCGTTCGACTACTGTGAATTTCTTCCGTTATTTAAAGGCATTTTCCCTTATTTAGAAGCATTTTGTAAGTTTACTGCTTTTATTTGAAGGCATTTTGTAAATTCATGTCCCTTTTTTCAAATTACTTTTCAAATTAAGTATATCTTTCCTACGTCGAGACCCGTTTTATTCTCATTCTGTCAATGTGTTACTTAGCTAGGGTTAAATACACTGGCCCACTTGTGACTCTTTCTGTTGCCCCCCGTACCCCACGCCTGTATTTAGAAACGGTCTGTATAGATATTTCAACTACTAAATTCCCTTCCCACTTAAGTTGTAACTTGGCGTGTATCTCAACGTCCCATTAAAAGACACGACGCCTACTATGTCCTTAGTTTAGAAACCGTGTAATGTAATTTTGTATGTTTCGAATATTCGACATTAGCTTAACAAAGATTCCTGAATTTAACATAGTACGTCTGTACAGGGACTGCAATGTTATATTTAGTTTATTCCTGAATTTAGCATTTTTATGTACGTCTAATGTCTTTATTTATATCTGTCTAATATATTTTACGTATGCCTAGCACATAGTTTTTCACATATTTTTCCTTATAAAAAGAGATTAAGCAATACATATATACTTTCCTTTTACTGCTTTTTAAAATTGAAGTTGTAACTTTCGTAACCATCTTTCGAAATATAATCTACATTTTATTTGCATTAGTGTAAATTCCACGGGTATTGCTATTTATCTTGGGAGAAACTATAGCATTTTCTTCCCTAGTCAGCGAAATGGAGATCCTGCTAGACTGAGGTAATTTTATTTTCGTCCTAATTCAGCGTGTTCGATATTTTTTGGAAGCTGGATTTTCCCCACTTTAAGAAACGACTTTTATCTAACTATACCCTCGTGGGGTGCATAGTAAATAGAGATGCTGTGTCCGAAACCGAACGATAGTATCACAGATATTGTATTATGTGTTGAAGTCTACTTTACCTAAAACTTGTTGCATTCGCATATGAGCGATTACTTTCGTATTTTATTGTAGAAAACGATTTCTTATATGTTGAAGATATTTAAAATTTTCAATAGCGAGTTCATACCGATTTGTTTTGCGGACTGTGTTATTAAAAGAGTTTGTGAAAAAACAATTCCCCTTTCTTTACTTTGATCCGTATTTGCATTTGGTTATTTGAATTCGTTTGAAGATACACATGTGACATAAGTGGCATGTATCCTCCCCCGACGTAGTATATTTAAACTCTCTTCCCACTTTTTTCCTAGGTTAAATTTCAGTGAGGATATTGCTATAAAAGTGTTAAACGTTATTCATTTTCTAGTCAATTAACTTCCATATAGAAATTTGCATTTTAAATCCACTTAATTTTAATTTTGAGTCATAGTGACCCTTTTAATTTGTAACTGGGGATTGTATCCCTTGATATTTTCACAGCTCAGTATGCTGTATTGGTCTTGTTTTGTTTGTGCTATGAAGAAGGAATTTTATGCAAATACCTTTGTAACCTTTGTGTGTGCATTTTTTGTGTAAAATATTCGAACGCCTATTTTTTTGTATTTGTTTGGATTTAGTTTATATTTTTGAAAAAAAAAACGCTGCACTCGTGTTGTTGGTCACTCGTTCTTCCAGATTCCTTGTAAGGAAACAAAAGTTTTATTTAGGGCAGATTATCGCCGTCTTAGATTTGTTGTGGTTGCAGAAGGAATTACCTAAGCCTTATTTTATGACAATGAAAGCCGATGTTGATGAATGGTTAGCATCGGTAGATAATATAACTGGGTTGTTGGGTGATCGTTTCTTGCGTGAGGACGTGGACTGTTCGCTTGTAGAAGCAGATGCTGTTAATGTTGTAGTGTTCTCGTCCCAGGTTCGATTCATTCTCTCGAGGTTGGCAGATGGTGTGGAGTGTGATTCCTTGTGCAACCCTGTGATATTCGAAACCCCTAGGGAGATGCTTGGCGAGTTACCGACTACTAGGCCCAAATGTCCAGACTCGGAAGACGGTTAGCTGAGTGCTGGCAAGTTTGGCTTGGAAAATGTTGCATCTCAGTCTGAAAGCAGTGTTGCAAGTTCCACTTCAGAGGATTTGCGTAATCAGGTGCTGAAGTTTGATTTTTCTGGCAGGCAGTTTGCCAGTAATATTTTAAAGAAAAATGTATTGGGAGTGAGATTCCCAGGTATCATGAATGATACCACTTGTGTCTACGACTTGTTAAGCGTAGGCATGAATATTGTGGAATTCATGGAGGGATTTCCATGGAATGTTGGAATTGTTTTACCCTCTAACCATGTGAGTTCGAAAACTTGTGTGGTTATCTTCCACAACCTTGTCAGAATACTGAGGAACTTAGTCATGACGGTGAGATATTACTCAGGTCATGTAGTTCTGACAATAGCCAGTGGTTAAAGGACAGGAGTCTATCCTGTGTGAAAGTGCAAGTTTTCTGCACTTCTTTAAGTGCTAATGTTAGCACTGGGAGAGAAATTCCTCATCAAGGGTATAGGGCAGAAAGCATTATATCCACCTGTGAACGTGTAAAATCCAAGAGAAGAATGTTTTTAGAGTTACGTGAACTCAAGTTGGACTGGGGCGTCCAGATTCAGGTTGAGTGTAATTCGATAAAGAATCCCATGAGGGATCCTGTCGCATTTGCTGAATACATGGTGTGTAGTTCAGCTTCTCCAAGTTCCTATGAGAATGTAGGATATGTTGTGCAGAGATTACTTGCAGAATCTTCATTCGATGAAGTTGCTCCTTTAAGCATCACATTTCCTGCTTTGGAGTCACATGCAGGTGTTATTGTTTTTAAATGTTTTGTGAAGATCTGCTTCCACATAGCTTACTGCAGTATTGCAAGAGCTATTGAAATCAAGCTCGATTTGTCCTGGGGTGTTTCTGAGGCGCTCAGGGTTATGTTATACTTAGAAGTGAGTTTTATAATGCTGAGATGTTTGTTTCAGTGCTCTCCTTGATAGGGGTATCCCATAAGTATTACAACTCCAGTTGCCTAGGTGTTTCTGACACCTATACTCAACTTTGTTTGTTTGGCTATATGTATATATATATATATACATACATATATATATATATGCAAACGTTTAAAACTGTAATTGCCTTGAATAATTTGTGCAGAATTTGGGTTGAAGTTTTATTTCATTCCACCAAGTTGAAGAACTTATCAAAGCATAGGGCTGATTGGATTCGTCCCTCTTGTAGCACCGGTGTTGATCTCACTGGGCTCTTGTGGTTACGAGGGAGCTGAGATATTTTGGTGTTCGCTAGAGATCCTATAGGGATGACGAGGTTGGATGATAAATTATATGAACTCCTCAAGCCTGAGATATTTTGGTGTAATTAAAGTAATTATTGCAGTACAATTGAAAAAAAAAAAAAACATATAAAACTAATAAAACTTGGAATACGATTTAAAAAACAGGGTTGCGGATCAGTAAGTTTTTTTTTATTATAACTTTTTTTTCATGTGTAATTTTTTTTACATTTAATCTCTTTAATTCATTTTTTGCTCGTATAGATCTACTTTAGATTAATCTTTTAAACACTATCAAGAAATAATCGGAAATCTATATAAAAAATAAATAAATAAAAATACGAAAATACGGTTTTAAACACTATCAGTTTCCGACATTAAATTGCACATACAACGAATTAGAGAATTAATAAAGATGAAACTTGTAAGCTGTTCTCTCTCATGTAAATATTAAAATGCTAAATAAAATAATAATTTATCCGTGATATTCACCAAATAGATCGGCTCTATTTCGAAATGATTTATTTTTTTATTTTTCCTCTTCAATTTTGTTTTCTGCGAACTTGCTCTTCCGTTCGTCATCTTGAATGTTAAGTTGAACTTGTAAAGTCAATCACATTTGAAAAATCGTTTCCTTTATAAAAGTAGATAAAGTTAATCGAAAGCAGATTATAAAACAAAAAACGTAAGTATTACTACATGGCGCAGTGGCGCACGTATGTGTATTTTTTTATTTTCAGATTTTATTTTCATTTTTCATCGGATTATTATCGAACGGATTATTTTTTAATGTCCTTGTGTCTTTATTGAAACATGAAATTAGAAAAAAAGCGAATAATCCTAATGAAAATGCTGATTTATCGTTGAAAATTTTTCGCTGTCGATTGATTTTATTTTCAATATTAACTTAAACAAACAAACAAAAAAAAATAACTTCTTTATCGTTTACCAAAACAAAACAATAAAATAATAATAATTTAGGCACCGCCAAAAAATGGCCGCAAAATCAAGTTGTTGTTTTTTAAAACGAAATTACATTTATTAAAATCCATTATTTCTGAGTAACTTTTTTTTCCAGAAAGATAAAACCCTGAATTTTATCATATAGAAAACAGAATAATATAAAACTTTTTCTACTATTTTTAATTAAATTTTAAATGTTAAATTTTCCCAAAAAGTTAACAATTGACATTTTTTGTCTTGCACAAAAAACGTACTTAAATATTTTTTAAAAAAGAAGGTTTTTGAAATAATTAATTAATTTATTTATTGTCTAACTAAGATTTAGGATGATTTTCTAAGAGAATATGCAAAAATATTATAATATAAGTACCTGAATTTCAAATAATTCCACTTATTCATATAGGTAACCAGATATTTCGCGTCGATCTAGAGTCTACAGCGACACTGTTTACGTTTGCGTTTGATAAGAAGAAAACTATGGAAGACCAAACAGGCCAAAAAAACTTATTTTTCAGTGACGAAAATTTCAATGTATTATTAAGCTGAGGCTGGCCAGTACCAGATGGGTGACCATTTGTATGAGTTTGGTTTTTAATGTGTATGTGTGTGGGGACCAGGTTCCCCAAAATGGGGGGGGGGCAATTTAAAGCAGAATAAAAAAAAATTATTTCAGCGCGTTTGGTCCACCGTAGTCGAAAGGCGGCAAACATTTTCAAACGGGATCGAAAAAAATGATGCTATTTTTAACACAAAGGGCACAATATTTATCGAATTTTTTTTTGTATCGATTCTTCAAAGCATGCCCTGTTTAATAATGGTCATGCATTATTCGGCTCGCTAAAAAAAAATTGTTAATTTATTTATCAAAGCTTTTAAAATGGCTTTTTTTCGTATAAATATTAAAACATTTTTTGTTTTTGTTTTGCTTAACTTAAATTAATTATTTTACTTAACATATTCACCGAATTTCACACTTCAAAACTCAAAAACGGGATAATTAAACACAATCGAAGTTTTGATACTCAGACGTCAAAATAAGGTATGCAAACAATTTTTTTAATCGATATTTCTGTCCTTTACAACAACACAATATGTTGTGTTCAGTTTCAGATGATTATTTTAAGCATATTTGTACCACCTCAAAACAAGGGGGGTTGTAAATAAAATATATATATATATATATATAAATATTATTTATGAAAAATAAGTACACTGTTATAATGTTCATTCTTCTCATAATAATCGCTGAAAATTTCGTATTGATCGGATAATTACCTGATGTTTGGTAGATTTTTAAAAAGACGGTCCGTCAAAAAGTATTGACCTGCCCCCCTCCCAGTTTTGGCGGTGCCTATAATAATTTCATAAATTTTATGTTTTTAAATGTTTCACAAGTTTTAAAAAAATCAGATTTTGTTTTCACTAATGACTTAAACATAAAAAAGGTCAATTTCTAAAATCTTTCAAAATTACAAATATTCTTTAGAATGACGACTTTTATAGGTTTTCAAGTATGCTGAAAATGAATAAATATTTCAAAAGAGGCGCAGAGAATTAGTTTCGATGACATGAAGAAAGTATTTTTTCTAAAAGTGAGGATCACTTTTCTATATAAATTTAATGTAAAATAAGCACCCACTTTTTGGCCACATGGTAATATTTGGGGGAGGGGCTGCCTGAAAACCGTTTTGGTAAGTTGTTACTTACTTTCCACCTTAATAGTCATCTTTACCATGACGAATTCTATATGTTGTCGGGTATGCTGAAAACGAATATCACATTTAAAATTGCTGCATACAAGTAGTTTTATGGATATTAAGCTAAGTAATTATTTATGTTATCAGTTGTAGCCACCATTCATAACATAAGGAATTACATTGCGTAATATTCGGAAAACTCGTTATTGTCTTGTTAACTCAACTTTTCTTTCCAAGAATAAGTTTCTCTTCTTTTGTAAAATGTTTTAATATGGGGAACACGTGATGCATGGTGAATACCATCTAATAATTTAAAATGAACATCAGTAGATGACACTTGATGAATTCCATGCTTGAATTTTTAAACAAAGAAAAAATTGATTTCTTTTGTCTTTCTCATAATCTTTTCTTTCATAACTCATTTCTAACGCTTCACATACTCTGTCAAAATTGTTAACCAAAATCATCTTCCAAAGTGTCACATATAAAACGAACCCTGAGAAAGGAATATTTTTTAAAAACAGAATATAGATCTTACCAAACCTAAAGAATTCCTTCTCGCTGGTTCCTCTTCTCCACTTCCAAACTCCAAACCAACTCTAGGCCGTTTTGAATGGATCCTATTACTGTCTTTGACATCTGCAACGTTGATGTTAACTTCTCCATATTGGGATATCAGTTTGTTCTGTGGCTCAATCACTATCCAACTCATTGGACTTTCCTCAATCGACGTTGTCCACAGATGTTTCACATGCACCTTCTGGTGGTTCTTATAAAAAAAAACAGATCTCCAATCTTAAAATCTACTGACTTTATTTTCTTATTCTTGTTCTCTATCAGTTTTTTCCTGACTTCCTGAATGTTATTTCTTACCAAAGTAAAAGATTGATGCATCTCTTTTAGAGCGATCTCGTGTTACTCATCACCATAGTATACTTTACAAGGCATTAATATATTATCTAATGGCAGAGTCACGTCTCTGTTGTAACGCAAGTAGTATGGTGATAATTTTGTCATTTCGCTCACATGAAATCTGACAGCTTCCAACATTTGATTAGTGTATAAATCCCATGACATCACATTGTTTCTGATCTTTTTTGCTTAACTGTCATGCATCATCATATGAAATC
Source organism: Euprymna scolopes (assembly GCF_053919585.1). Lineage (NCBI taxonomy): Eukaryota > Metazoa > Mollusca > Cephalopoda > Sepiida > Sepiolidae > Euprymna > Euprymna scolopes. The sequence continues at coordinate 45,040,642 of NC_136527.1, read as the reverse complement.
TTTCTATTTCATTCTTTGTATGGTGATAAAATGATGTGGTCACATGATGTATGTTGATGCTTTCTTCATCACATCGTTAACATTTTCCAACCCATTATCTTTTAACAGCTGAGAAATTCATTCAACAACAGATGCACCACCATTTCTGTATTCTTATTAGGGACTGCAAAAGCCTCCAGTCAACCACTATACATATCGATAAAAGTCACTATGTACTAATAAGTGAAAAGTGTCTTTGGGTAGGGTCCGAAAATAGCAATTCCAGTTTTATGTAAGGAAAAAGCGGACGAAAGCACGGGCAATGAAGAAGCCCCCCAGTTTTCCTCTCTGAAGAAGCGCCCAAAGAAAAAAGTCACCACATCCCTACCCTCTGATAATGATATCAGAGGAGCGTGTGGCAAAAATTGTGGGAACTCAGGTGTTCTATGTTCTAAGCATGAATCTCAAAGTTGGATGTGTCAACAAAATTTTCTGAGTGGTTCACCATATAGCAAGCGTACCTGTTGTTTTGAAGGGAGTAGTATGCACCCCATCCCCACCAGTCACTCATTATATGAATGTATTTTAATATAATTGGGAGGAGAGTCCCTCTATCCATCTTTTAACTGATAGGACCAACCAGTGGAATAACAATTGTTTTTTGCTTATTCTCTCTATTCCACCAAACAGTCAAAGTTGGGATAGAGGGCGCCCTTTATTATATTTATACATTCTTTCTATAAATGACAAAGACTCTTTGGAATTTCTAAGAAACCATGTAATGTATCACATGTAATGTTACATGTGTTGTATTGCAGGTAAGGTTACATGTAATATATTGCACGTAATGTTACATGTGATGTATCACATGTAATGTTACATGTGATACATCACATGTATCATACCTAATGTTGCATGGGATGTATCACACATAATGTTACATGTAATGTATCGCCCATAATGTTACATGTAATGTATCACATGGAATTTCTAAGAAACCATGTAATGTATCACATGTAATGTTACATGTGTTGTAATACATGTAATGTTACATGTAATATATTACATGTAATGTTGCATATAATGTGCTGCACATAATGTTAAATGTAATGTATCACACCTAATAGTACATGTGATATATCACACATAATGTTACATGTGTTGTATTACACATAATGTTACATGTAATATATCCCATGTAATGTGGCATATAATGTATCACACATCTACATGTAATATATCACACGTAATGTTACATGTGTGGATATTGCAGGTAATGTTACATGTAATATATTGCAATGTAACATTATGCACAATACATTACATGTAACATAACGTGTGATACATTACATGTAACATCACATGTAACATGTGCAGTACAACACATGTAACATTACGTGTGATATATCACATGTGTTGTATTGCACATGTTACATGTAATGTATCGCATGTGATGTTACATGTAATGTATCACACGCAATGTTACATTTAATGTATCACACGCAATGTTACATGTAATGTATCACACGTTATGTTACATGTAATGTATTGCACATAATGTTACATGTAATTATTGCATGAAATGTTGCATATAATGTATCGCCTGTAATGTATCACATGTAATGTTACATGTGATGTATCACATGTAATGTTACATGTAATGTATCACACATAATGTTACATGTGATTTTTCACATATGTGACATGTGATTTTTCACATATGTTACATGTGTTGTATTACATGTAATATATCGCATGCAATGTTACATGTGATGTATTGCATGTAATGTTACATGTAATGTTTCACATATGCTACATGTGTTGTATTACATGTACTATATCGCACATAATGTTACATGTAATGTATCGCATGTGATGTATCACAAATAATGTTACATGTGATGTATCACACATAGTTACATGTGATACCTGCAGAAAAGATTGCACTTTTAGGACAATAGTCAATGGAGATGCAGATGTTGCTTCCTTTTTCCGCAAACAAAAAAATGTAATTTCTTACATGAGGTCCACTTCCACAATTTTTACAAGGTTTCAACTATGCTGAATAAGAAAATGTCACTTAAATTTTGCAAGGACTTTGGCGATATAAAGAACTCGATAATGCACTGTAATTCACTAGTCGCCATGTTGTACACGCACGATAAACAAATCTACTTCTCTGTGACAAACTCTGCCACCCCCTTTTTTAATATGGTATTTGCTGGAGGGTATACTGGCAACAAATATCATAGTAAAAGGAGTGTTTATTCTGAAAGCTGTTCCTTCCAGAATTTCCATGGGTAAGTTTTGGGTGTCTATTATGAAAGGCGTTCTTAACATGGGGACGTTTTGGGTGTCTATTCCGAAAGGCGTTCTTAACAGGAAATTATTCAGTGAATCAAATAATTGTTTTGATTTATACGCATGCACATTACTAATTTCTTGGTTGTGAAAAAAAAGTGCATTTGTTTCCGCTAGGTGGCAGTGTCAGTCACAGAAAAGTAGATTCGTTTATTGTGCATGCATACAACATGGAGGCCAGTGAATGACAGTGCATGATACAGGTCTTTATATCTCAAAAGCTATTTGTCTCTGCAAAATTTTAATGAGAGTTTCTTATTCAGCATAGTATAAAACCTCTTACATGTTAAAGAAAATTGTGAAGGTTGATCTAATGTACAAAAAAAATACCTTAAAAATATTTTTAATATTTCAGGAACATTACGATAAGCAGTATTCCTTCAATATTTTCACAAAATAATATAATTAGAAAATATTAAATGTGGTTTTAATGATAAAAATTATCACAAAAATTTCGCATGTGACACTGTTCATAAAAATCAGTAATCTTAAACTTCATGCTATTCTCACGAGATCCTCATTTAGCCAAGCCTGCATAATGAACACTTGTTACAAGAAAGCATTTATGTTGGAATGATTTGAATTAATATTCCTAACACGTAAATAAATGTTTTTTCATCTTAATACAGTGATTTCAAGTTCTTTGTTAAGTGTCGCTATTTTCCGGAGTTATTTCTATATTTTTATTTTATGTATGTGAGGATGTGCCGGTTCCTTCTACAAATTGGTGATCTCATTAAATTTACTTTTAACGGTCCTGCAGATCCTCTACTACTTTCGACTTCAAGAGATTCTTATACCTGCAACCTCAGCCCTAAAAGTTGATAGATCCCGATTATGAATGGGTGAACACAGACTCACACCCTTAGAAGTTAGTGACTCCACTGTCAGTTCCTACACGCACACACACACGCACACACACACACATATATATATATATATATATATATATATATATATATATATATATATATATATATATATATATCGTTTTTGGAGCAGAAACACGAGAAAATAAATATCCAAACTTTTATTTTCTGTTTCTTTATATGTGTGAACCCAGCTAGAGACTAAGAGTGTAGACCATGAGGTGGGTAGATGAAGCCATGTTTGTGTGATGTTGATTGCCGACTGACTGTAGGCTTCTCTCGACGTTTGCCTTTTTGTCTGGACTATATATGTGACCTGCTTTGTTAAGGGTCGCTCACCTTCGAGACCTGTGCATATCAAATAGTTGAGCTTTCACCACTGATGATATCAATTTTAACGCTTAGTGCGTTTGCTACCAGCTGTCACATGTGCGTTTGCAAAAGTTGAATGCATGACACCAAGTAATTAAACTCTTGTCTCTTTTGCTCTCCAAATCATGTGATGCCATGTGGAGTTAACATAAAAGACTCTCATATCTCAACTTCAATTCTCACAATCTATATAATGTAAAGAACGTTATATCGTTTCCTACAACATCAAGCAAAAGCAATATGTACTAATAACAATACATATCAAAATGAGGTGGAAAGTTTAAGGGAAATCGTCCACCAGAGAGCAAGATACAAAATGTTTCCAGATAAACGAATCACTGCCGTAATATGGCCGTAATATGGATAACACTTTGTATAGATATATGAAGAACTTGGCATAAAAGAATTGAAAGAATTTGCAATCTCTATAACGTCAGAAGAGTATTCACGTGTGATTTGACTCTCCAGAAACAGGTTGTGCATGTCAAGCCGTTTATGGAAAAATCCTGATTAAGAAATTCCATTTAAATACGGAAAATTATACAAATGTAAGCCATGTAATTTACTAACAGTAAAGATGCAGAAGAACAATAAAGAGTAAGCTGGCTTAAAGGAAACCGTACATATTCTGGGTGATGATCAACTACTAAGCATACCTAGTATAGTATTTAACACGATATGGGAACCATTAATAATAAACAATAGATATTTATGTACATATACATATAGTAATACGTAGTAAAAAGTGTCTATACATTTATATATATATATAGTAATAAATAGTGATAACATCTTGACCCAAAATATTTCCTTAAATTCATAATAGGATTGTCTTGTAGGACCCGTGGTGCTATGGTTAGAGTACTTGGTAAAATTCAGTTGTAAGTTAAATACACGTGACGTTGAAGTTTCAATCATCTGTGGGATTGAAAATAGAATTTGAAATTACATAGGAATTCTAGCAGTCATCACTAACGATATAAGAGCTTGCTAATCTAATGTACTAAATAAAGACTTCTGTTCAGAATTCTGTACATAATTCGAAGTTGAAAAGAAAAGTTCCCAAGTTCAACAAAATACACCCAAGATGAATCCAAATAATATAAATAATCCTCATAAAGATTTTTAGTTAAAGATTTAAATAGAAACACATTGAATATTTGAAAATAGAAATACATTAATTTTGCTAACTAACCAGTATTGCATAAAACTATAATCAGTTTATTTTGAATTTCATCAATAATAAATGTTTTGGATATTTTTAATAAAAAATAACAAAATAAATTTAATTTTATCACATGAAATGCATGTTTTAATTTTTTTATTTTCAGAATTTGCAACAATTAAAGAAATCCATTAATTGATAAGCTGGACTTTTTTCATTGGTGATTTAAAAAGGTTAAAAATAATTAGAAATTGCATCATCTCATTTTCTAAAGTTGAAAAATCTGGATGTGACTCACCAAATATTTTTCATCAAATTTGGAAAAATATGTTCTTATAACGTGTGTTTAATATCACTAAATTGAATCCAAAAAAAACAGTGCAACTTTAGTAAAAAAGGATTAAAAAGGATCAACCTCATAAAAATTTCTTTATATAAAGTGTCTAAAGTTGAAAGTTATTAGAGTGCCTCTCATTATACACTCCATTGCATATAATATTTTGGAATCAGATACAAAACAATATGGAAGACAGTCAATACAAGAGGAAAAAATCACATTCTTGTGAAGTATGTGGGTCTTCTTTTGCATGGAAGTCAAATTTGCTGAATCATATGAAAACACATACAGGAGAGAAACCACATTCTTGTGAAGTATGTGGTTCTTTTTTTGCACAGAAGTCAAATTTGTTGAGTCATATGAAAATACATACAGGGGACAAACCACATTCTTGTCAAGTATGTGGGTCTTCTTTTGGATGGAAGTCACATTTGTTGAGTTATATGAAAACACACACAGGGGACAAGCCACATTCTTGTGAAGTATGTGGTTCTTCTTTTGCATGGAAGTCAACTTTGCTGCGTCATATGAAAACACATACAGGGGACAAACCACATTCTTGTGAAGTATGTGGTTCTTCTTTTGCAGATAAGTCAACTTTGCTACAGCATATGAAAACACATACAGGAGAAAACCCCTATTCTTGTGAAGTATGTGGTACTTCTTTTGCACAGAAAGCACATCTGCTGCATCATATGAAAATTCATACGGGAGACAAACCACATTCTTGTAAAGTATGTGGTTCTTCTTTTGCACATAAGTCAACTTTGCTGCAGCATATGAAAACAGAGACGGGAGAGAAACCACATTCTTGTGAAGTATGTGGTTCTCCTTTTGCACAGAAGGCACATTTGCTGTGTCATGAAAATGCATACGGGAGAAACCCCACATTCTTGTAAAGTATGCGGTTCTTCTTTTGCAAAGAAGTCAAATTTGATGAGTCATGTGAAAGCACATACAGGAGAGAAACCGCATTCTTGTGAAGTATGTGGTTCTTCTTTTGCACGGAAATCATATTTGTTGAATCACATGAAAACACATACAGGAGAGAAACCACATTCTTGTGGAATATGTGGTTCGTCTTTTGCACAGAAGGCACATTTGCTGGGTCATATGAAAACGCATACGGGAGACAAACCACATTCTTGTAAAATATGTGCTTCTTCTTTTGCATGGAGGTCACATTTGTTGAATCATATGAAAACACATACGAGAGAAGACCCACATAGGAAATATGCAGCTTAATGAAAACATCGACATCAGGGATCTAGAAGAGCATGAGCCTTATAAGTACCTTGGCATTGAGGAAAACGAGAACATACAACATGCCAAGATGAGGGAGAAGATTAGTAAAGAATATGTACGCCGGATGAGGAAAATATGCAAAACCCAGCTCACCAATAAAAATAAAATTACTGCCATAAACCAGCTTGCTATGCCAGTAATAACATACAGCTTTGGTATCATTTACTGGCCACAATAATACATCAATCGGCTAGATGTAAAGACACGGAAGCTACTAACGCTTCATAAAATAATATACAGAAATCAGTCTACCAAGGCTGCATTTGCCCAGGGGAGAAGGAGGTCTGGGACTCTCAGAGATCAGTCATCAACATAGGGCAACTATTGTGAGCACCGGTCAGTATCTGAGAAACTCCCAGAATGACACCCTCTCAATAGTATATGAACATCAAGAGTCAAGAGCCGGCAGAACAACATCAGTCACCTAGCTGGCCAAGCATTTTGGTCAGGGCTGTCTCTCAGATGAGGACGAAACACCAAACACGTGTGCCACAGAAATAGCAAGAAAGAGCCGACAGAAATATACCGAGACCTTCCAACAGATGAACCTTAAAGAATGGGAACAACATCAGCGTGTAAAGTATTTTCTGGGGGAACTCTCTCATGAGTACATAGATAAAGAAGGTTCTTTGGACTGGCTCATAAGGGGCTCCCTCCACCACGATCAGAAAAGGGTAATAATGGCTGCCCAAGACCAGGGATTGATGACCAATGCATTCAAGAAGATGGCAGGGATCAGTAATGACAAATGCAGGTTCTGCCATACAGAATTGGAAAGTGTTGGTCATCTGATATCAAGTTGCAAAGTTTTTCTAGGGGACGGCTACTATACAGCGAGACATGATGGAGTATGCAAGTACCTCCACTGGACCATCTGTAAAAAATTAAACATCCAGTGTAGCAGCAAGTCCTGAGAACCCCAACCTGAAAGAACAGTTGGAAATGACTTATATACCATACATTACGACCATGTATCCCTACAGCCACCTACCTTGAAAATGCTGCTGTGAAACCTGACAAATATGTAAATATATCCACATGACGATCTTTAGAATGTTGAATATTTAATGTTGCAGCAAGTCCTTGGAACAACAGTTTGACATATCATACACCATCCACGTTGACTCTACGTTTTCTTATGGCTACATGTCTAGAAAACGGATCTATTAAATCTGACATGATGAAATGGGACAAGAAAGAGAAAGAATCAACCTAAGACGTTAATGTCCTCAAATAATACTGCGTTAAAGAAAGTGATATGAAAAATAACGAAATACCAGGTTCTTATGTTCGACATAGAAAAGAAACTGGAATCTTAGGAAAATCTCCATTCCAGTAATTATAGAAGCAGTTGGAATTAGACAAAAGCATTTAAAAAATTGTAGTGAAGTAGAAAAAAAAAGAATTTAAAAAAATATATAAGGCACAGCTGTTCCTTCCAAAAGGTTGAGCTCTTCAACGTCCAAAAATAATTCACCATCACAAAAAGAATTCACCGTCACTTCTTCCAACCGTCGTTTCACTCTCTGCGCTCTTCACCCTTGCTTTAAAAAAAGTACCGTTTATATGCTGCCCATTTCTCCACTTATGGAAATTGACTATCAACCAGAGCCATCTAGTTTTCCATTTCTCCAAACAGCCAATTTGCAAAGGGGGACAACTCAAACCACATATATTAACTGGCCCAATGAAAAATTCCAAGAAATATTCATACACAATGCCTTGAAGACGAAACTTTACCAATGAAACGATAACAGGGATAATAACTGTCCATAAATTTGCCTTCGGATATGAATTCATATTGTAATAAAATCGTGTAATTTCCAATCGGATTTCTTCAAACTAACTAAAGTATAAAAAGTTAAATTAACAATTTGTCAGGTACATTCGACACTCTTTCGCGAGAACTAAAATGATAAGATTTTTTAAAGTTAAAACATATTCTTGTTATGTTTGTGAGTAAAACTCGAAACTGTTTTAAGTTGATTTGCACACAACTACATAACTAGCACGCCTTCGTTTATCTCGTCCATCGATAGTGAGAACTAAAATTATGTTTGTTATATGTGTTATTCTTGTTAAAAAATTGTGTAACTCTCTCACACAAAAACGATAGAAAAGAATATGATCCTTTGATTATCTTCATAATTTACTTTGAAAGACAAAGTTTTTTATTCTCATGTAAATCTAAAAACATTTAAAACAAAAAACATACATTTTTATGCCAAAGTTATATCTTACCATTTTTTTTACTTTTTAAATTTACATTTCAATAAAACGTCTATTTTGCATCAAGTATTCATGTTTTGATATCTATGTAAGCGTTTAGCTTTTTTCATTGTCTTTTAAATATGTTTAATGTACAATTTTGTTTAAATATTAGGGATGTTCAATAAGTAATGTCCCTGACCAATTTCTGTTTGTCTAATCTAGTATAAATGTATATACAATGATTTATGGGTCATATGGCAAATTTCAACTCTGAACAAATTGTTGTTCCAAAGTTTTTGCAATCAGTCAAGTGAGCAATGGAGCATGTCAAGTGTCATGCAGTGATCAGTTGTCTTTTTTAAAATCACGCACTCCACAGGAAACTTTGGATGAAATTAAAGAAACAATGCAATGTAATATTATTCTTGTAAAACGTTGGCATTATGAATTCCAATATTTCATGAACTTTGTAGGAGCAGCAGATTTGGTTGCCCTTTATCTGTCATTGATGAGACTACTGTCAACCATGATGAGTCTACTTTTTTGAAGATTCATGCTTGACTATTCGTGTTAAACTGGCTTCAGTCGAAAAAAAGTTTCATGGTATTATGAAATTCATAAGCAGTCTCCTGTTGTATGTAATCCATGTTTGAGGAAATGATGACATTAGGTTTTCACAAATCTTGCACGGATGTGGCAACGTCCTTCTACATATAGTGTCTGCTATTCCTAAATAATGATGACATTAGGTTTTCACAAATCTTGCAGGGATGTGGCGACGTCCTTCTACATATAGTGTCTGCTATTCCTAAATAATGATGACATTAGGTTTTCACAAATCTTGCAGGGATGTGGCGACGTCCTTCTACATATAGTGTCTGCTATTCCTAAATAATGATGACATTAGGTTTTCACAAATCTTGCAGGGATGTGGCGACGTCCTTCTACATATAGTGTCTGCTATTCTTAAATAATGATGACATTAGGTTTTCACAAATCTTGCACGGATGTGGCGACGTCCTTCTACATATAGTGTCTGCTATTCCTAAATAGTCACTGATCTGTTACTGACCATGCTCGATATTGCTTAACTTGGGTGATATAACAAGAACTGATATACAACGTAATTATGACATGTATGAGTCGATTGCTCTAGGATGAATTTGGAGATGTGCTAAGAATATGAGTCAAAAGTTTTCAAAACACTGATTATATAGGATAAAACATTGGTCTATCACTGCAATAGGTGTATCAGAATTTGGGGGGATTTTTGACATCCCTAACATGAAACTGCGAATAAAATATAAAAAACTCGTAGTTTCTCTTTTAAAAGTAGGTTGTCTATTTTCTTTATGGAATATACGAGGGGCGTGCAATAAGTAATGCCCCTGACCCACTTCCCATAGCAGTAGAGCAACGAAACTTGGCACAGTTATTAGTTTTTCTCTACATAGGAACCACCTAGAGTTATGCATTTCTCCCATCGTTTGATGGAGTTCTGGAGACCGTTTTTGTAGAACACCCCAGGTTGGTCCTCCAACCACGACGTGAATTCAGAAATCAAGGCTGTGTCATCTGGGAAATACTTTCCTTTCAAAAAAAACTTCATGGCTGGGAAGAGGTTAAAGTCAGAGGGTGCAAGATCAGGAGAGTAGGGAGGATGGGGGAGGATTTCATAATCACACGATCGTGCTTCTGATCTGGCGACATGCGAGTTGTGGACTGGAGCGTTGTCCTGCAAGAGGAGGGTACCTTTGTTGATCTTGCCCCGCCTCTTGATTTTGATAGCTCCCCTTAATTTCTTCAAAAGTGAAGCATAATAGACTTCTGTGATTTTGGATCCCTTTGCCTTGAAAACTGTCATAACTACTCCGTGCTGGTCCTAGAAGACTGTGAGCATGACCTTACCAGCGGGGGGTGCACCCTTGTCTTCTTTGGAGGTGGTGAATCCAAGTGCTTTCACTGCATTAACTGGGCTTTGGTCTCTGGATCATAGTGGTGGATCCAGGTTTCATCCTGTGTAATTAGTCTTTTGAAAAATTTTGACTAATTTTCTTGCCACATCTCCAAATTCATCTTCGAGCACTCGACAGGTTCTCGCTTCTGAAATGATGGGAGCTACCTGGGAATCCATCTGGCAGACACCTTATGCACATGCAAATGGTCATGAATGATAGTTTGCACAGACCCTGTACTATTTTTGACATCTTTGGTTATTTGGCGAATAGTAATGCGCCGATCTTCCAAAATGGCAGCCTCAACTTGACGGACAGATGCCTCATCAATGGTAGAAGGGGGGCGACCAGGTCTGGGAGCTGTTTCCACAGATTTACGGCCATGTTTGAATTCACGATGCCTACATTTTACAAGGTCATATGATGGGGCATTATCACCATAAGTTTCTTTCATTTCATCAAAAGTCTCCTGTGATGTGCGTCCTTTCAAATACAAAAACCGGATCACTGCTCGACATTCAACAGGCTCCATTTCACACCTGACTCAGTTCAAACACATGTGACACAGAAACCACAATTAGTTCATAGCTGTAATTTGCCAGATACCCCGTAGAGATATAAATCATTGTACATGCAAAAATTCAGCTAGATCAGACAACTGGAATTGCGTCAGGGGCATTACTTATTGCACATCCCTCGTACTTCCAAAATAAACTATTAAAGTTGTTTGAAAATAATAGAAATATTTTTTTAAAAACGGTGTTTACAAAGTGCCTTCATGCAGCCATTTTTTTACGTAATGAAATCAATTGAATTTTACAAGTTACTTTTTTTCAATTTTTAAACCTTGATTAGCTGGTATGCAATGTGATTATAACATGTATGTGTCGATTGCTCTCCAGAGCACTAGGCTTGGTTAATTTAGCTTAATGATCTTACACAATCTTTTCATATAACACATAGTTTTTGATCACGTGTGTTTGCATCTCCCAGCGATCAAGCTCTTTATTTTATGGTCGATTTAATTATTGTTATTGACTTGCCGTGGTCTCCTTATGGTTGTTGAGGTCTGTCCCTCACTTTAAATAAACTTAACAAACAAAAATCATTTTAAATACATTTAACAACCAAAAACTACTTTAAATAAACTTAACAAACAAAAATCACTTTAAAAAAACTTAACAAACAAAAATCACTTTAAATAAATTTAACAACCAAAAACTACTTAAATAAACTTAACAAACAAAAATCACTTTAAATAAACTTAACAAACAAAAATCACTTTAAATAAACTTAACAAACAATTGAAGAAATCTGATTTTGTTCTCCAGGTCACTAGACTTGGTTCATTTAACTTGATGATCTTACACAGTCTTTTCATATAATGCATAGTTTTTGTTCACTTGTGTTTGCATCTTCCAATGATCAAGGTCTTTGTTTTATGGTCGATTTAATTATTGTTATTGACTTGCCGTTATCTCCTCGTAGTTGTTGAGGTCTGACCCTTACTTTAAATAAACTTAAAAAACAAAAATCACTTTAAATAAACTTAACAAACAAAAATTACTTTAAATAAACTTAACAAACAAAAATTACACGTGTAGTATAACACAATGAAGATTTGCTGATTAGAAAAAGAAACTAAAAAAATATTTTTAATAAGATTTTTACAGTGTATGAAAATAATGAAAATGCGAGACCAAAAACGTGTTTTCATTATCGACGCTTTAAACAACATTTTTATGTAATTAGGTTCGGGCAAAAAATGGTGGAATAAAGATGGGGACATAGTTTTGAAAGCTAATTTATCATATTTTTTTTTAGGTTTCCGACTACATTTTGATTGGGTTTGAAAGACTTATGACGACAATTAATTTCCAAAATGAAAAAAAATATTTGTACACCTGAAAAAAAGTTATCAGAAATGTTTTCATGGCGAGCTAAGCAATTTATCTAAATTTGGAAGGTAAATAAATTGTAAAAATCCTTTGAAAGATAAATATTAGATTTCTGTGTCTATTTCAATGATAATCAGTAAAGCAAAGTTACAAGATATTTAATCAAATAAAAAACCCACATTGTACAAAAAAAACTAAATTAATTAGCTCACAAAAGTAAAAGCTTCTCGATTTGCAGAATGTCAAGAAAACTGAAGCCTCAAAAGATGGATTATTCAAAAGCTCAAAATATAAGACAGTCGAAAGGCTGTTTGAAAATGATGCTAGGTAGTTAAAGGGAAGTAGAGGTGCTAGTTATCTTTTTTACAGCCGTACATCCGTACATTCCTATCATGGACGTTTGTATGATTTTTCCATTTTTAAATTTAATTATTTTTCTATATTATTGCTTTTAAATTAAAATATTTTAATTTCATTTTTCAAGATTATATACAACTTTTGTTATGGCGGAAATTTCACAGTAATGCAAGCAAAGAAAATATTAGAATTGTACATATACATATTATGCGCAACCTGTAATTTATAAAAAAAAAAGTAGAACCAGTTTTGCAATTATAATTTTTTGTACAAATATTAAATAAACAATGATAATATCGGTAGTTCAAAAAATTAAACTTTCTTCGAGTTATATCGAATTCATAAATACGGACATTTAGCGTTTTTTTGTAATGTTCGTGTAAAAATGAAATCTTTTGGTTGAAATAAACGATGCTAATTTTTCATTAAAAAACACAAATGAATTAATGCATATTTTTACTACTGGAAACCATAACTTTAGCTATTTTTTGTTTAACAAAAATAATATATTTCCACTGAGATTTAAATAAAAAATAATGCTTTCATTATATTTCGTTGTCATTAATCGAGAGATTCTAAGAATTCCATCTACATTAGTTAATTTCCTGATTTTTGGTGAATTTTAAAGTAAACGAAATTTTAAAGTAAACGAAAGGGTCAAAATATTTAAAGATTTTGAGCATCGGCAATAATTTTTCACGTAATTCTTAGTTTATTTTCAATCACTTCATATGCACGTCACATTTGTAAAGTGGTAACGTCACCAGCTTTGGATGCTATTTTTTTAATTGTAATAATTTACAATGTTTTATTTTCATAAAAAAGCAAAAATAAATTCAATCATTTTTTTACTACAGAAAACTATAACGTTAGTAAAGGTGTTTTTGTTTTAACAAAATAATACATTTTAACTAAGTATTTACCGTTTAGCTCAAAGCAGACACTGGCCACACACTGCCAGGGGTGTACTGGTATTGGGTGCGTCATCAGAAGTTGTCGCTGTTGTTGAGTCAGTTGACAGGTTTCACCCCTTTAGACGGCCTGCATTTGTGGCCAGAACATTATGTCGCGGGCTCTGTTCAGTGTGTACTGAATGCCCAGGTGAGATCTGTGTGCCCTGGTAATCATCTCGGGTCTGAGTTTGGTTCGAATGATGAGATGTGTGCCTCGGTATGCTAGACCATTTTCAGAACACAGTTCATCGCGCTATGACCAGTATTCTCTAATGTTTAGTGGACTGTTGTCCTCAGGCCAACCCTTTTTGTGATTTTTATTAGTGTCTGTAGTGTTGTGTCATGACTGGTTTCTTCTCAAATATGTGAGAGGCGGTGGTCTGTGACAAAGAGGCCGTCTTCCATATTGATGTTTTCCAAGTCTCTTGTGAGTTTATGTTCTTCTTGTTGGAATATGGCGCAGTTATCTTCTGTTGTTACTTCAGGAGTAGGTAGTTACTCACGAGATAGGGTATCGCTAATGTATATTTCGGGTCCTTGCTTGTATTTCACGTCGAAACAGAATTTTTGGAGCCTTAGCCGCATCCGCTGGAGTCTCTTTGGGCTCACATGAATGGGTTTTGCGAGTATTGTCTCCAGTGGTCTATCGTCGGAGAATACTTTGAATTTCTCTTTACCAAGAATGTATTGTTCAAAACGTTCTATGGCGAATACGATGGTAAGACACTCTTTCTCAATCTGGGCATAGTTTTGCTCAGTTTTTGTGAGTACTCGGGATGCATATACAATAGGATGTTCTTCCTAAGTTTTTGTGACTGCCCCAAAACTGACTTCCGAGCTGTCACATTCAAATGAGACCTCCTTATTGAGGTCATAATAGTGAAGAATAGGGGCTTCAGTAATGAGCTTTTTAATCTGAATAAATGCTAGTTCCTGTTATGACAGCCAGTCAACGACAGATTCCTTGTCCAGAAAGCGTCGCAGTGGTTCACATACTGTCCTGAGATTGGGTGCAAACTTGATGAGGTAGTATACGACTCCTAGTAATCACTGAACGCCTTGGATGTCCGTAGAGTGTTGCATCTCTGATATTACTTTGACTATTTGGATCTGGTGCCAACACTTGTGCACTGAAAGTATGTCCCATGTAGCTAACAGAGTTTTTTTGAAGTTGAACTTAGTAGGGTTGAGCTTTACTCCTTCTTTGTAGCACCTTTCTAGAGGTGCCACAAAGGCAGCATCATGGCCTTTTCAGCTTCTGCAACGCTATTACTGGACCCGTAGAGTATAGTATCGTCTGCTATCACTTGTATGTTATTGAGTTCCTCAAAACATCAGTCAAGTCATCGCTGCCCTTCTTCGGGGTCTGAGCTGATTCTAAATGACATTCAAAGCCACCATATCCTACCAAAATGGTTTCAGTATGTCGTTAAATATGAGGATGGCTCATCTAGAACGACCTGAAGGAAGTCGTCTTTGGCATCTACAACTGAGAAGAGTCTGGCATTCTTCATTTTCGTCGCGATTTAGTCGACTTCTGGGGTTGAGTAGTGGTTGCACGCACTCGCCTTATTCAGGTGATATGGGTCGATGCATATTCACAATTTATTAGGTTTCCGTATGACGACTAGGTTGTTAATCCATGAAATTGTCTCAGTGACCCAGGCTATTATTCCTCCGTTGACCATTTCGTCAAGTTTTCTTTTTAACTCAGTTTAAGTTGTAGAAGGACGCGGCGAGGACTATTTTGCATAGGCTTGATAGTTCAGAGAAAATGTCGCTGTAATTGCTGAGAATTTCATCTTTTGTGATTGGCTTTGCCTCCTTTATTTCACACAGCTGTCGCACACATTCTGTGTTAAAAGCTATGAGTTTCAGTGCAGAGCTAGCCCGTTCACAAAGGTGATGGTGAGTTGCTATCCTCGACATTTTTTTATTCCCTTCACTTCACACTGGAGTGTTATTGAGCCTAAAATTTGAAGTACGACATTTGAAGTGGTGGTGGAATTGCATACGCCATGTTTATTGATGAATAGATTTTGTCAAAAATCCAAGCTTGTTTAAATACACGTGGTCCGATAAATGTCTCTTCCATTAGGAGACGAGGGTGTATGTAAGACTAGAGTCAAGAGTATTATACTGCATGGGTTTTTGCCGAACATGTGTTGGAATTGTTCACTGAGTGTATATGGGTCATTCCAAAGAGAGAAATCCCGCTGACACCCTTTTTTTTTTTTTTTTTTTACACAGTGATCACCACTTATCAAGGCCCGGAAGCCATTCAGGGATAAGGGTTATTGCAAGTACATTACGTTAGTGAGGAGATTTGCTGAAATGTTTACTTAAGGGGGCGGTTCATTAGGAATTTGTTAACATTGGACTTGAAGACATCCAAGTTGTAGTCCGGAGGGAAGCAGGCAGACGGAACAGAGTTCCACAGGCGTGCAGTTCTAAGAAAGAAGCTTTGTTCATGGAATCTGCGTTTTGATTTAGGCACAGATATAGAGTGGGGGAAATTTGTCACAGTGGATTCAGCTAGACGGGTGTTTCTCGTGAAAGATTGGCGAGGGGGGACCAGAGATTGGAGTTCAGACGAGCATCTGCCATGGAAATAACGATAAAACAAGGACAGGCTCGCAACGTCTCTTCTGTGGGAGAGAAGTTGCAGGGTAGAGAAAAGGGCATCCCCCACTAAGCTACAAAGTCTATTTTGTACTCTGTCAAGGCAGGATAGGCTGTTTTTAGCAGCTCCTGCCCAGATATGGCAACAGTATTCCATCCTTGGACGTACTTGGCTTTTATATAGATAGAGAATTGCATCGGTAGTGAGATATCTTCTGGAGCGGTAGAAGGATTCCACCATCTTTCCAGCGACCTTGGCAACAGACTTGATGTACGTGTTCCATTTCAGATCAGGAGTAAAGGTCAAACCCAGAAGTTTGTCAAAACACGGGGCCTCACCCAGACGAGAGCCATCCATCACAATTGATGCCAGATGGGGATCAGAGCGTTGATGATGTAAGGATAGCAGTTTGGTTTTGGATGCATTAAAGGTAACCAGCCACCTCTTCCCCCACTGAACCACGCGCTCGAGATCAGAGGAGAGAGAATCAGAGAGAACTTTGTCATTTACAGCCTTTGATGTGTTGCCGTAGATGGTCGTGTCATCAGCATAGATGTCAACGAATGATTTAAGTATGTGTTTAGGGAGGTCATTGATGTAGATCAGGAAGAGAGTTGGGCTCAGGATTGACCCCTGAGGGACTCCAGCATTTATATTGCAGGCCTCCGATTTTTGTCCATCTACCACTACTCTTATGAGCCTATCGGAGAGAAATGATTTAATGATTGAGAAAACATTTCCAGTTATACCGTAGCTGGAAATCTTGTGAAGTAGACCCTTATGCCATACCTTGTCAAATGCCTTTGATATGTCGAGAGCAATTGCCCTAGAAAGGAAGCCTTTGTCAAGAGATTCACTAATCCTGTGGGATATAACTGTCAGGACATCTGTGGTAGATCTTGCAGAGCGGAAACCATATTGTGTGTCACTAAGAAGGTTATTCCTGCTGAGGTGGTTGACTATTTCTCTATTTAATATGGATTCCAGCAACTTACTCATAACACACAGGAGACTTATTGGTCTGTATTGAGAGGGAGATGACTTATCACCTGAATTCTTAAATACAGGGCAAACTGATGAGGTCTTCCAGGGAGTCGGAAAGCACTTCTCCTTAAGGCAGCGCTTAAATAGTTTCGTAAGTATGGGAGCAAGTTCTGGTTGAAGCTTTTTTAACACTATAATTGGGATGCCATCAGGGCCAGTTGCTTTATTGGAATCTAGGTTCTTTATTAGCTTGGCGACCTCATGCACGGATATTTGTATGTTACCTAGCGTGTTCTGTGTTATAGGAGGAAATATGGGGAGTTGATGGCCTTCGTCGCATAGAGTAGAATTAGCTGCGAAGTTCTTTGCAAATAGTTTGGCCTTGTCTGACGCTGACGAGATGACCTCTCGTCCATTGATAATGGTTGGGATAGAACGCACACTTCTGTTCAGGATCCTATTTGTTATTTGCCAAAACTGGTGGGATCCAAGCCGCTGATCAGCTACCTTGGATTTAACAGACTGGGCATATAGCTCTCTTGCATTTTTTATTACTCTTTTACAGTGGTTGCTGGCAGACCTAAAAGCAGCTTTAGTCTCAGCGCATCTATTACGTTGGTAGCTATGGAAAAAGTGATTTCTGTGCGCGATAGCAGCAGCACATTCTGGGGAGAACCATGGCTGGCTGTTAGGTTTTTGTTGGAATTTTTTAGATGGTATGAATTGGTCTATGCCTGCAATTAACCATTCGGTCAGATCTGATACTATAGAGGACACATCCTTTTTAAACATGGAGTGCAGAGGTAAATCAGATATGAATGTACGGAAGCTATCCCAGTCGGCCATAGAGTATCGGTATACAGTACGGTGGAGGGGTACGTCTGGGGGCTTCTTACATTTCGTTTTTATCTTAACTGATACGATGGAGTGGTCGGAGGATCCTAGAGGAGAATGAACGGAATATGAACATAGCTCAGGGGAAGTTGAGAGAAAAAGGTCTAAGAGGCTTGCATATTGACCGGGTGTATCGGGCACACGGGTGGGTTCGCGAACAATCTGAGTGAGATCATAAGGAATGGCAAAATCATGACAAAACCTCCCCTCATCGTCTGTCTTATTTGAATGGGTCAGCCATTCCACGTTATGGACGTTGAAGTCACCACATATGTGGATGTTAGCCGAGGGATGTGAAGACAGTATGTGGTCTATTTTCTCAGATATGCTCTTAAAGATAGTAACTCCGCTGTTGTGGGGCCTATAGAGGGCAAATATAAATGCAGTGGTGTTAGCAAGTGCAACCCTGAAGCACATATAGGGTAAATTAGGATCTTATCTAGAGATATCCCTGCCACACGGGAAGCCATCCTTAATGTAGGCACATATTCCATGCCCATGGCGATCTTGGGGGTCAGATTTAGCTGTTAAATTTGAGTATCCGTTAATTATGAACTCATCTAGGGAAGTGGTCGGCCCTATTCCAGTTTCACTTAGAAAGTATATGTCCGGTTTCGTCTCCTGTAATTGGGTTTCAACCTCTGGAAGGTTGGAACGTAGACCCCTGATGTTGGAGAAGGAGACCTGGTAGTAGGGGTCTACGTTGGAAGATGGGGTTCTAGGTTTAATCGAGTTTTTATTCTGGAGATATTTCATGTTGAGGTTTGGGGATTTGTGGAATAGGTCGGCATACTTGGTTAGAGCAGTACAGAGAGGGAAAGTAAGAGAGAAAAAGACAGGAAATTTATTTTTTGTAGCACACGAAAAGGTAAAACCGTAACAATTACCCACTAGTATGGCATCGAGAGGCCCCACCAGAGACTACTGCATGGTCCAGATCCACTCACCAAATGGCAATACAGCAGTCCCAGTACTTTGCGCCTGCTGATAGGACAGCCTCCTTAGTGGTTAATCCAAGGTTCGGGTCCCTGACTATCAGGCGGATAACGTCAGCCCAGACAAACGTTTACCTCCAGCACCCTTACTAGTGACATGGCCACAAGGACAGATAGAGACAGAAAAATTTCCGACATCTCAGACTACTGGTCACCAAGTACTACCGACCTTTACGCAGCTTTTTCTTCACCCTTTGTCAGAAAAATCACCCATTGAATGAGGACTGGATGACAAAATAGGAGAAGCGAGAGTTACTGGAGCTGCCGATAACACATCCACTGTATTATCTACTCTCCATTAAAAAAAAAAGGGGGGGAATGGGGACAAGTGACTTACTTAATATCTAAGTAGTAAGTCCGGTGCTAAGTTAAAAATTCAGGACACTTTTGATGATAATCTCCCCTCCCATATAAATAGGTGTAAGTTTGTCGTTATCTATCGAGTTTAAATTATTAGAGTTTCATCTTACAATTAATTAAAATCCAATAATTAACTATTATCAGTTTGTAAAGTCGGCTTAATATTAATTTACATTCGAGTTTAGATAATTATTCAAGGTTTTACTTTAGGTGGTTCGTTTACATGAGTAACTGTTTCTTTGCACTGTATTATATTTCGAATGTACTAGAACATAAGGCTAACTATATTAGATGGTTTGATTTGTCAGCAAGAAAGCATTTACAATATATGCAAGCTTGCAGTAAAAGTATAGATTAAGTATACTACTTGAATAAAGTCCTAACATTATCTATTCTATTAGAATAATTCCCGGCATTTTTTCTTTTATCGTTAGTTGCCGGCATTTTGTTTGTTTTTATTGTTTAGCTTTGTAGAATGAGAGTGGCGAATAAGACAGGAGAATACAAACAAAATGCATAAATAAAACACGAAAAAACACGTTTATAAACAAGGTAACAGAAAGAAACATTTAGGATTAGTTTAAATAAAAAAAAAATAAGATAATTAAAAAAAAAATAAGATAAAAAATACTTAACGTTGTTGCGCTAGATATTCCGTTCTCCGTCTGTCAACTCGTAGCCGGCATGTCTTTCTAGAGTGTAAGAAGATTTTTACTTCCGGATAACTTGGTCGAGTGCCTATCTATTTATAGTATAAAAGTCGTTACGGTCGGATGTGTGAAAATATTTAATTTACATTTTTTTTTTAAGTTCTACCGTTTTTTTTTTTTTAAAAGTTCTACCTTTTTTTTTATAAAGTCCTAACATTATCTATTCTATTAGAATAATTCCCGGCATTTTTTCTTTTATCGTTAGTTGCCGGCATTTTGTTTGTTTTTATTGTTTAGCTTTGTAGAATGAGAGGGGCGGATAATACAGGAGAATACAAACAAAATACATAAATAAAACACGAAAAAAAACGTTTATAAACAAGGTAACAGAAAGAAACATTTAGGATTAGTTTAAATAAAAAAAATAAAACAAAAAAGATAATTAAAAAAAAATAAGATTAAAAAATACTTAACGTTGTTGCGCTAGATATTCCGTTCTCCGTCTATCAACTCGTAGCTGGCATGTCTTTCTAGAGTGTAAGAAGATTTCTACTTCCGGATAACTTGGTCGAGTGCCTATCTATTTATAGTATAAAAGTCGTTACGGTCGGATGTGTGAAAATATTTAATTTACATTTTTTTTTTTAAGTTCTACCTTTTTTTAAAAAAAAAAGTTCTACCTTTTTTTTTTTTTAAAGTTCTACCTTTTTTTTATAAAGTCCTAACATTATTTATTCTATTAGAATAATTCCCGGCATTTTTTCTTTTATCGTTAGTTGCCGGCATTTTGTTTGTTTTTATTGTTTAGCTTTGTAGAATGAGAGGGGCGAATAATACAGGAGAATACAAACAAAATGCATAAATAAAACACGAAAAAACACGTTTATAAACAAGGTAACAGAAAGAAACATTTAGGATTAGTTTAAATAAAAAAAAAAAAGATAATTAAAAAAAAATAAGATACAAAATACTTAACGTTGTTGCGCTAGATATTCCGTTCTCCGTCTGTCAACTCGTAGCCGGCATGTCTTTCTAGAGTGTAAGAAGATTTTTACTTCCGGATAACTTGGTCGAGTGCCTATCTATTTATAGTATAAAAGTCGTTACGGTCGGATGTGTGAAAATATTTAATTTACATTTTTTTTTTTTAAGTTCTACCTTTTTTTTTTTTTTAAAGTTCTACCTTTTTTTTATAAAGTCCTAACATTATCTATTCTATTAGAATAATTCCCGGCATTTTTTCTTTTATCGTTAGTTGCCGGCATTTTGTTTGTTTTTATTGTTTAGCTTTGTAGAATGAGAGGGGCGGATAATACAGGAGAATACAAACAAAATACATAAATAAAACACGAAAAAACACGTTTATAAACAAGGTAACAGAAAGAAACATTTAGGATTAGTTTAAATAAAAAAAATAAAACAAAAAAGATAATAAAAAAAAAATAAGATTAAAAAATACTTAACGTTGTTGCGCTAGATATTCCGTTCTCCGTCTGTCAACTCGTAGCTGGCATGTCTTTCTAGAGTGTAAGAAGATTTCTACTTCCGGATAACTTGGTCGAGTGCCTATCTATTTATAGTATAAAAGTCGTTACGGTCGGATGTGTGAAAATATTTAATTTACATTTTTTTTTTAAAGTTCTACCTTTTTTTTTTAAAAAAAGTTCTACCTTTTTTTTTTTAAAAAGTTCTACCTTTTTTTTTATAAAGTCCTAACATTATTTATTCTATTAGAATAATTCCCGGCATTTTTTCTTTTATCGTTAGTTGCCGGCATTTTGTTTGTTTTTATTGTTTAGCTTTGTAGAATGAGAGGGGCGGATAATACAGGAGAATACAAACAAAATACATAAATAAAACACGAAAAAACACGTTTATAAACAAGGTAACAGAAAGAAACATTTAGGATTAGTTTAAATAAAAAGAAAAATAAGATAACTAAAAAAAAATAAGATAAAAAAATACTTAACGTTGTTGCGCTAGATATTCCGTTCTCCGTCTGTCAACTCGTAGCTGGCATGTCTTTCTAGAGTGTAAGAAGATTTCTACTTCCGTATAACTTGGTCGAGTGCCTATCTATTTATAGTATAAAAGTCGTTACGGTCGGATGTGTGAAAATATTTAATTTACATTTTTTTTTTAAGTTCTACCTTTTTTTTTTAAAAAAAGTTCTACCTTTTTTTTTATATAAAGTCCTAACATTATCTATTCTATTAGAATAATTCCTGGCATTTTTTCTTTTATCGTTAGTTGCCGGCATTTTGTTTGTTTTTATTGTTTAGCTTTGTAGAATGAGAGGGGCGGATAATACAGGAGAATACAAACAAAATACATAAATAAAACACGAAAAAACACGTTTATAAACAAGGTAACAGAAAGAAACACTAAGGATTAGTTTAAATAAAAAGAAAAATTAGATAATTAAAAAAAATAAGATAAATAAAATACTTAACGTTGTTGTGCTAGATATTCCGTTCTCCGTCTGTCAACTCGTAGCTGGCATGTCTTTCTAGAGTGTAAGAAGATTTTTACTTCCGGATAACTTGGTCGAGTGCCTATCTATTTATAGTATAAAAGTCGTTACGGTCGGATGTGTGAAAATATTTAATTTACATTTTTTTTTTTAAAGTTCTACCTTTTTTTTTTTTTAAAGTTCTACCTTTTTTTTATAAAGTCCTAACATTATCTATTCTATTAGAATAATTCCCGGCATTTTTTCTTTTATCGTTAGTTGCCGGCATTTTGTTTGTTTTTATTGTTTAGCTTTGTAGAATGAGAGGGGCGGATAATACAGGAGAATACAAACAAAATACATAAATAAAACACGAAAAAACACGTTTATAAACAAGGTAACAGAAAGAAACATTTAGGATTAGTTTAAATAAAAAAAATAAAACAAAAAAGATAATAAAAAAAAAATAAGATTAAAAAATACTTAACGTTGTTGCGCTAGATATTCCGTTCTCCGTCTATCAACTCGTAGCTGGCATGTCTTTCTAGAGTGTAAGAAGATTTCTACTTCCGGATAACTTGGTCGAGTGCCTATCTATTTATAGTATAAAAGTCGTTACGGTCGGATGTGTGAAAATATTTAATTTACATTTTTTTTTTAAAGTTCTACCTTTTTTTTTAAAAAAAAGTTCTACCTTTTTTTTTAAAAAAAGTTCTACCTTTTTTTTTATAAAGTCCTAACATTATCTATTCTATTAGAATAATTCCCGGCATTTTTTCTTTTATCGTTAGTTGCCGGCATTTTGTTTGTTTTTATTGTTTAGCTTTGTAGAATGAGAGGGGCGGATAATACAGGAGAATACAAACAAAATACATAAATAAAACACGAAAAAACACGTTTATAAACAAGGTAACAGAAAGAAACATTTAGGATTAGTTTAAATAAAAAGAAAAATAAGATAACTAAAAAAAAATAAGATAAAAAAATACTTAACGTTGTTGCGCTAGATATTCCGTTCTCCGTCTGTCAACTCGTAGCTGGCATGTCTTTCTAGAGTGTAAGAAGATTTCTACTTCCGTATAACTTGGTCGAGTGCCTATCTATTTATAGTATAAAAGTCGTTACGGTCGGATGTGTGAAAATATTTAATTTACATTTTTTTTTTAAGTTCTACCTTTTTTTTTAAAAAAAAGTTCTACCTTTTTTTTTATATAAAGTCCTAACATTATCTATTCTATTAGAATAATTCCTGGCATTTTTTCTTTTATCGTTAGTTGCCGGCATTTTGTTTGTTTTTATTGTTTAGCTTTGTAGAATGAGAGGGGCGGATAATACAGGAGAATACAAACAAAATACATAAATAAAACACGAAAAAACACGTTTATAAACAAGGTAACAGAAAGAAACACTAAGGATTAGTTTAAATAAAAAGAAAAATTAGATAATTAAAAAAAATAAGATTAAAAAATACTTAACGTTGTTGTGCTAGATATTCCGTTCTCCGTCTGTCAACTCGTAGCTGGCATGTCTTTCTAGAGTGTAAGAAGATTTCTACTTCCGGATAACTTGGTCGAGTGCCTATCTATTTATAGTATAAAAGTCGTTACGGTCGGATGTGTGAAAATATTTAATTTACATTTTTTTTTTAAAGTTCTACTTTTTTTTTTTTTTAAAGTTCTACCTTTTTTTTTATAAATTCCTAACATTATCTATTCTATTAGAATAATTCCCGGCATTTCTTTTATCGTTAGTTGCCGGCATTTTGTTTGTTTTTATTGTTTAGCTTTGTAGAATGAGAGGGGCGGATAATACAGGAGAATACAAACAAAATACATAAATAAAACACGGAAACACGTTTATAAACAAGGTAACAGAAAGAAACATTTAGGATTAGTTTAAATAAAAAAAATAAAACAAAATAAGATAATTAAAAAAAAATAAAATAAGATAAAAAAAATACTTAACGTTGTTGCGCTAGATATTCCGTTCTCCGTCTGTCAACTCGTAGCTGGCATGTCTTTCTAGAGTGTAGGAAGATTTCTACTTCCGGATAACTTGGTCGAGTGCCTATCTATTTATAGTATAAAAGTCGTTACGGTCGGATGTGTGAAAATATTTAATTTAAAAAATTAAAAAAAAAAAAAGATAACAAAAATACTTAACGTTGTTGTGCTAGATATTCCGTTCTCCGTCTGTCAACTCGTAGCTGGCATGTCTTTCTAGAGTGTAAGAGGATTTCTACTTCCGGATAACTTGGTCGAGTGCCTATCTATTTATAGTATAAAAGTCGTTACGGTCGGACGTGTGAAAATATTTAATTTACATTTTTTTTTTGTGAAGTAGCGAGAAACAGTGAGAATATGAAGCCGATATTGAGTAAAGACTATGCCGCAGCTTTATTGCCTGAAAATGGTGGCCGGAAAAGTAAAAGTTTTAAGAACTAAAAAAAATAACTCATTAATACATGTTTATTTTTTTTATATATAAAAATAAAACATTGTAGATGTTAACAATAAAAATATTTTTAATATTTCAGGAATATTACAATAAGCAGTTTTCATTCAATACTTTCACAAAAAATAATATAATTATAAATATATTTAATGTGGTTTTAATGACAACAATTCCCACAAAAATTTCAAATGTAATATTATAATATTTTCTTGTGTTAATGATTAGGTTTATCAGAAACCGCCATTAAAAATGTGTGATAAGAACTTGAATAATTCAAGTTACTATATTTCGAAGTTATACCTACTTGAAAAATATAATTCCAACCCTATTTTTTTACAATTAAAAGAGTAAAGACGAAATAAAAAAAAACAGGTTTAATAGCAAATAATGAAACATTTCTTTTGTTCAAATTGTTTTATTTAAACGATTTAAAGAAAATCAACGAAATGTTACTTACTTCGATTATAAAATCTATTATATCTGTAAAAGTGAAAGTGTCTGTCTGTCTGTCTGTGTATCTGTGTGTGTACATTTACCTATGCAGTAACTCTGTTAATTTTAAGTCTACAGACTCGAAATTTGATATACAGTGTACTGAAGTTTGGGAAAATCGATGTGATCGGTTTTCGGCCAGAAATTTTGCGATTAAGGGGTCAAAGTTAAACGATTTGCCGTTTGAGCATTCTACCAAACTCATCCGACAATTTTCGGTCTAAACACTTGAAATTTTAGATATAGGTTCATTGGACAGGAATCTAACTTAATAACTCAATTTGAGCCCAAAACAATAATATTTAAGGGGTCATAATAGGGGTTAAAAAATTGACCTCCAAACACCTGGGAAACGCCGGGCTGAAATGCTAGTATATATATAAATTCCAAAAAATCGCTTACTTATAAAAAATACAATTCAACAGATGTTTTTCACGGTTCAAATAAAGGGAGACAAGCGTCTGATTTTCTCCTTTATCTTCTGGTGGCTTCGAAGCGCCACAATTAATGTCTCTTTCTATTGCATCCTGTAAACCAAAATTAGTATTTTGGGACCACCTTAGATAAAAAAAATGAACACATTCACTTACCAGTTTTTGCCGGTAAAAAAAACACTCTACCGATTTTTTATTCTCTTAATAAAATACACGAGTTTTTGATTAATATATTTTATTTCTTCTTTATCGAGTGATGTTATTTTTTTTTAATATCTAACAAAAGAAAACATTGAATGAAATAGAAAAAATATCGTCAGCATCCCATATTTTTTAAACAACTTTAATAGTTTATTTTGGAAGTATATTCCATTAAGAAAATAAATAACCTACTTTAAAAATAGAAATTACGAGTTTTTTTTTTAAATATATTTTACCTGCAGTTTTGTGTTAGGGGTGTCAAAATTTCTGATACACCTAGTGAATGATGGTGTAAACATCAGCGTAAGATTTTTTTTATAATCATAAACACACAAAATATATATATATATATATATATATATATATATATATATATATATATATATATAATGTAAATCCAGTATCACTAAGAAAAATAACTTAAAAATGGTATTATTTTTAATAATGATTAATTTATTTTTAAAAATTATCAATTTAGACAAATACGAATGCGTTGTTTGATTGTACTAAACTCTAGCTTGGCTAATCTATATAATTATAAAACTCAAATGACCTTGTAATGATGTATGTAACCCACTTTCCGGTTTACGACATCCGGTTGCTCATGCGCGCATGACCTGCACAATGAGATATTAACGTTATTATTTAGAAATTATTATTTACCATGGAAAGAGTGGGATTTAAAATAGCTTAAAAGTAATACAGAAATGAAAGGTGTAAAAAAAACACACAAAACAAAAAAAGAACAATTGGGAAGCTGAAATATTTATGTTATTATTTCGAAATTATTATTTAACATGGGAAGCGTGGGGGTTAAAATAACTTAAACGTAATACAGAAATTAACAGTTCAGTGGCTCAGTGCACATTTACCTATAAGTATAGCCAACCACTTATAATTCAGTAACTGTAATTTTTTTTTCAAGAATAATCAATTATAATTAACAGAACGATTCATAGAAATCTATCTATATTCTTTTTTCATTTTAATATACTTTCATAGAAATGTTTCTGTTATGTAAAAAAAAAAATAAAAATAAATATTTTCTTTACGTCACGCTCATACATGAATTCCATAGCTAATATAACAAACGGGTCAGGGGTAGTTTAGTTATTATTGTTTTTTGGGCACAAACAAGTGTATTTCTTCACTTTACAAATTATCTTTGAAATAGTCCCAGAAAACTAATATTCACCTTTCAATAGATTTTTACAAGAAATTTATTTAACTTCTAAATTTAGCTGAATTAGCCATTTTCATTTGTCAGTTTCTGACAAATGAACATTTTTCAGAATTATTTTTTTTTTAACATGTAATCTTTTTGGTATTATTATACAAACACCGTGACAGCGAATTAGTAAAATCTTTTACGTAGTATTCTGTTATGTTTCGGTGTGCTGAACACGAATCTGAAAACTGGGTTAGGGTTAGGGTTAGGGTTAGGGTAAGGGTTAGGGTACATTTTTTTCTACTAATTCGCTGTCACGGTATTTGTATAAATTTACCATTTTTTTATAGTATAGATATTAACTTTAGGCACGTAGTTCTTTTTCAATATCTTTATTTTTAATGTGTTTGATGAACTCCACAAGCACTGTTTTAAATGTTTCAAACACAATAAAAAAAAAATCAAGATTATAAAAAATAAAATAAAATAAATAATAAATACATAAAAATACGAAAAGGCGGCTTTAAAAACTATCAGTTTCCGTCATTAAATTGCACGGGAAACGAATTAGAGAATTAATAAAAATGAAACTTGTAATCTGTTCTCTCTCACGTAAATATTAAAATAAAATAATACTAATTTTATCCGTGATATTCACCAAATAGATCGGCTTTATTTCGAAATGATTTCTTTTTTTTATTTTTCCTCTTCAATTTTGTTTTCTGCGAACTTGCTCTTCCGGTCGTCATCTTGAATGTTAAGTTGAGCTTGTAAAGTCAATAACATTTGAAAATTCGTTCCCTTTATAAAAGCAGATAAAGTTAATCGAAAGCAGATTATAAAACAAAAACGTAAGTATTACTACATGAATTTAGTATCGATTTTTACGCATTTGCAAAATACGTTAAAAATGTAAGGGAGATAACTACATTTACTAAGCGAATAATCCTAATAAAAATATAGATTTATCGTTGAACATTTTTTCGCTGTCGATTGTTTTTGTTTGTTCTTTGTTTTCAATACTGACTCAAACATTTAAAAAAAACTGCTTAATCGCTTACCGAAGAAACAATAATTTCATAATTTTTAAATGTTTGTTAACTAATGTTTTTATTTTTGTTTACTAAAGAAACCAAAAAACTATAAATCTTAAATGTTTTTCATTGTTTAATGGTTTTTATTTTCATTTTTTTCTCTCAATTTTTTTCAGTGGATTATTATCATTAATCTATTTTTTTTATTTTCAATACTTAAACAAAAAACAACGATCAACGTCTACAATCTGACGTAAAGCAAAAAAAAAAATCTTTACAATGGAACCTTTTTATCAATTTCTAGAATCTGACGTAAAACAAAAAAATCTTTACAATAAAAAACTTTTAAAGTTTTTCGGGTATGCTGAAAACGAATATATACTTCAACAGTGGCGCAGAGAATTAGATTTCATGATATGAGGAAATTACTTTTTCCAAAAGTGGGAATCACTTTTTTTCATATAAATTTAATGTAAAATGAGCGGTACTTGTGCATCCATGCTAAAATAATAATGTTATTTTTAGAAAGCCATTCTTAACATGGGGAGGAGGATGTTTTGTACCTATTCTGTACTTTATCCTTACAATTTAATAATAAAAAAGATATCATAAAACTTTAATAAACTTGAAAATACTATTTTAAAATTAGCGCAGATCAATAAGTGCGCTAGCACCAAATGGGCACCCACTTTCAGGCCACACGATTATATGTTTTGGGAGGGGCTGCTGTTTTGGTAAAATGGTACTTAAACGAATATCCAATTAAACTTTGTCACAAATAAGTCGTTTTCCGAATATTATACAATGTAAAGAATTGGCCACCAATGATAACATAAGGAATTACACTGCTTAATAATCAGAAAACTACTTTGTGGCAAACCTAACATAAGGAATGACACGTATCTGTATGTATAAAAAAATAATTTTATGAATTTTAAATATTTTTAACTAATGTTTTTTTTGTTTACCGAAAAACAAACAAAAAAACTATGAATCTTAAATGTTTTTCATTGTTTAATGGTTTTTGTTTTCATCTTTTTTTCATTTTTTTCAGTGAATTATTATCATTAATCTATTATTTTATTTTCAATACTTAAACATAAAAAAATAACGATCAATGTCTACAATCTGACGTAAAGCAAAAAAAAAACAAACAAAAAAAAACAAAAAATCTTTGCAATAAAAACTTTTATATTTTTTCGGGTATGCTGAAAACGAATATATCCTTCGAACGTGATGCAGAGAATTAGATTTCATGATATGAGGAAATTACTTTTTATATAAATTTAATATAAAATGAGTGGTACTAGTGCACTTATTGAAATAATAATGTTATTTTTAGAAAGCCATTCTTAACATTGGGAAAGGAGGGTGTTTTGTACCTATTCTGTACTTTAACCTTATAATTTAATAAAAACAGATATCATAAAACCTTATTTAAACTAGAAAATGCTATTGAAAGAATCTGTAATCTATAAACCGTTAGATTAGTGTTTGGGAGTGGTTCGGCTCCCCGGAAACATGTCGTGTGTGCCAAGTGGTTTATGGAAAAATCATGACAAAGCGATTCTATATGAACGTGGAAAATTATGCAAATATGAGCCATGTCATTCACTAACAGTAAGGTTAGAAAAATATTGGAGAGTTTGAAAAATCAATTCTGGTGGAATATATATGAATATAAAAGGCAAACCATCTACTCTTATGGAATGAAGTGAAAGTTATAAATAGAGAAGAACAATAAAGAGTAATCTGGCTTAAGGATATATTCTGGGTGATTATCAATTACTAAGCCTAGTATAGTATTTAACATGATTTGGGAACCATTAATTATAAATAATATAGTAATAAGTAGTAAAAAGTATCTATGATGATGCCAAAAAGAAAGTCCGCACTTCTCTTTTTTTCAAAAACTGCAAATTTAAGCTAAATTGCATGTAACTGTTTAAAAAACCTTATACCTCATTTGATTCATCTTTTGTTCCTCTATAATGTTACCTGTTCATGTTTGACTTTTGATTGGAGTATCCTAGTGTTCATATCAATTTAGAAAATAATCAAGAATACAAAAGCTCTGAAGCAAAAAAATGAGCTTTACATTAATATGTTGACTGAGCATTTTCTACACTACTTTGGCTGGGATTTTGATAATAATAATATCTTCATGCAGGATAATGCTCCATTCACCCAGCTGGCAATGTTAAGATGTTCCTTCAAGAGAAGGGTATTCCCTGTTTTTATTGGCATGCAGAATCTCAAGACCTCGATCCTATCGAAAATGTATGGCATTACATCAAGCAACAGTAACACAATGATGAAATTTTAAATCTGAAAGAACTTATATTAAGTAGATATCAAATCTGAAGGACTTATATTAAGTAGATATTAATAAGTTCCTCGAACCTAATATTTTTCTAACCTCTTTATTTCTTACCTTTTTATTTTTTAAACCTTCCCTTTCTTTAATGGAGAATAAATAATGCACTGTGGATGTGTTATCAGCAACTCCAGTAATTCTTATTTGTCCTTCACTCCTCATTTCCAATGAGTGATTTTTCTGATAAAGGGTGAAGAAAAAGCTGCTTTCTAGGTCTGCAGTACTTGCATGGACAGTAGACTGAGATATCAGAAATTTTCTGTTTCTATGTCTATCCTTGTGGCCATGTCACTAGTAAGGGTGCTGGAGGTAAACCTTTCATCTGGGCTGACGATATCCGCCTGATAGTCAGCGACCCGAACCTTGGATTAACCACTAAGGAGGCTGTCCTATCAGCAGGCACAAAGTACTGGGGCTGCTGTATTGCCATTTGGTGAATGGATTCTGGACCATGCCGTAGTTTTTGGTGGGGCCTCTCAATACCATACTAGTGGGTAATTGTTACGGGTTTACCTTATCATGTGCTACAAAAAAATTCCTGTATTTTTCTCTTACTTTCCCTCTATAACCTGCTCTAATCAAGTCTGTCGACCTGATCCACAAATCCCAAAACCTAAACATGAATTATCTCCAGAAAAAAAAACATGAACAAACCTAGAACCCCATTCTTCAAAGTAGACCCCTACTACCATTTCTCCTTCTCTAACATCAGGGGTCTACGTTCCAACCTTCCCGAAGTAGAAACCCAATTACAGGAGACGAAATTGGACATATTGTTCCTAAGCGAAACTGGCATAGGGCTGACCACTTCCCTAGATGGATTCATAATTAACGGATACTCTAACAACATCTAAATTTAACCCCCAAGATCGCCATGGGCATGGAATATGTGCCTACATAAAAGATGGCTTTCCGTGTTGTAGGGAAATCTCCAGAGAAGATCCTAATTTACTTCCAGTTTGCACTTGCTTACACTTTCACTGCATTTATATTTGCCCTCTTATCGCCCCCACAACAGCGGAGTTAGTATCTTTAAGAACATATCTGAGAAAATTGACCACATCCTGTCTGCTCATCCTTCAACTAACATTCACATCTGTGGTGAGGTCAATGTCCACAAGATGGAATGGCTGAGCCATTCAAACAAAACAGATGATGAGGGGTGGTTCTGTCATGACTTCTCCATTTCCTATAGCCGTCACTCAGATTGTTGAGGAACCCACCGGTCTACCCGATACTACCAGTCAAAATGCAACTAACATACACATTTGCGGTGACTTCAATGTCCATAGCGTGGAATTGCTGACCCACTCAAAACCGATGACAAGGGGTGATTTTGTCATGATTTTGCCATTGCCTATGACCTCACTCAGATTGTTCACAAACTCATCCGTGTGCCCGATACACCCGGTCAATATGCGAGCCTTCTAGACCTTTTCTTCACAACTTCCCCTGAGCTATGTTCATGTTCGGTTCAATCTCCTCTGGGATCTTCCAACTACTCGGTTGTATAGGTTAAGATAGAAATGAAATGCAACATGTCTTCAGACGTAGCTCTCCACTTTACAGTATATCGATACTCTATGGCTGACTGAGATAGCTTCCATACATTTATACCTGATCTACCTCTGCATTCCATGTTTAAAAAGGATATATCTTCCCTAATATCAGACCTGACCGAATGGTTAATTGTAGGTATAGGCCGATTCATACCATCCAAAAAATTCCAACAAAACCTAACAGCCAGCCATCATTCTCCCCAGAATGTGCTGCTGCCATCGTGCACAGAAATCACTTTTTCCATAGCTAACAACGTAATAGATGTACTGAGACTAAAGCTGCTTTCAGGAACGCCAGCAACCACTGTAAAAGTAATAAAAATGCAAGAGACCTATACGCTCAGTCCATTAAATCTAAAGTAGCTGAGCAGCGGCTTGGTTCCCACCAGTTTTGTCAAATAGCAAACAGGATCCTGAACAGAAGAATGTGTTCTATCCCAACCATCATCAATGAATGTGAAGCCATGTTGTCAGCATCAGACAAGGCCAAACTATTTGCCAAGAACTTTGCAGCTAATTCTACCCTATGCAACCAAGGCCATCAACTCCCTATATTTCTTCCTATAACAGACAAGCCGCTATGCAACATACAAATATCTGTGCGTGATGTCACCAAGCTGATCAAGAACCTTGATTCTAGCATTGATGGCATTCTAATTCTATTGTTGAAAAAGCTTCAACCAGAACTTGCCTCTATTCTTAGTAAAACTATTTAATTCTTAAATACACCTGAATTGCCACCTGAATTCTTAAATACAGGGAATACTGATGAGGTTTTCCAGTGTGTTGTGAAGCACTTCTCCTGAAGACAATGCTTAAACACTTTCGTGAGTATGGAAGCAAGTTCTGCTTGAAGCTTTTTAACACTAAAATTTTCCATAGAATTTCTTTATGACTTCTCAGTTTGAAGTTAATTTTGTAAATAAACATAAACACTAGGATACTTCAATTAAAAGTCAAATATGATCAGGTAAAATTATAGAGAAATAAAAGATGACTCAAATGAGGTTTTGGTTTTTTTAACTGTTACATTCAATTTGTTGTACTTGAAAAAGTTCAGTAAAATTGAAAGAAGAATTTTTAATAAGGCTTTTTTACCCAGTCATTGCTTACAACATGCCAAACTCATGTACTAAATTCTGTACATATTTCTTAGTTCAAGAGAAAGGTTCCTAAGTATGACAAAATACACATGAATAAGATCGGCAGTAACATAAAAACGTTGTGAAAATAACACCCAAGATGAGGACAGTATTCTGAAGAATCCAAATAATATGAATAAACAATTCTCATCTCTAAAATGAAGAAAAATAAAGATTTTTAATTAAATATTTGAAATTAGAAACACATTATTGTTGTTGACTGACCAGTATTATACTAATTTTCTTTTTTGAATTTCATTAATAATAAATGTTTTTGATATTTTTAATAAAAATCAACATGATAAATTCAAGTTAATCACATAAAGTATAATTTTTCCAATTTATATCTTCAGAATTTGCAACAATAAAAAGAAATTAATGGATAAGAAGGAACTTTCTACATTGATGATTTAAAAAGGTTTAAAATAATTATACATTTTTTACATCAATTTTCTAAAGTTAAAATATACCAGTCTGATTATCATCATACATTACATATACATTTTTTGGAATATATCTAACATGGCTGACAAACCACATTCTTGTGAAGTATGTGGTTCTTCTTTTGCACAGAAGTCACATTTGTTGGATCATGTGAAAACACATACAGGAGAGAAACCACATTCTTGTGATGTTTGTGGTTCTTCTTTTGCACGGAAGTCATATTTGGTGAGTCATATGAAAACACATACAGGTGACAGACCACATTCTTGTGAAGTATGTGGTTCTTCATTTGCACGGAAGTCACATGTGTTGCGTCATATGAAAACACATACAGGAGACAAACCACATTCTTGTGAAATATGTGGTTCTTCTTTTGCACAGAAGTCACATTTGTTGGATCATATGAAAACACATACAGGAGACAAACCACATTCTTGTGAAGTATGTAGTTCTTCTTTTGCAAAGAAGTCAAATTTGTTGGGGCATATGAAAATACATACAGGAGACAAACCACATTCTTGTGAAGTATGTGGTTCTTGTTATGCACAGAAGTCAAATTTGTGGAGTCATATGAAAACACATACAGGAGAGAAACCACATTCTTGTGAAATATGTGGTTCTTGTTTTGCACATAAGTCAAATTTGTTGAGTCATATGAACACACATACTGGAGACAAACCACATTCATGTGAAGTATGTGGTTCATCTTTTGCACATATGTCAACTTTGTTGAATCATATGACAATACATACAGGATTCAAACCACATTCTTGTGAAGTATGTGGTTCTTCTTTTACATTGAAGTCAACTTTGTTGAATCATATGAAAAGACATGGGATTCAAACCACATTCTTGTGAAGTATGTGGTTCTTCTTTTGCACAGAAATCACATTTGTAGCGTCATATGAAAACACATAAGGGAGACAAACTACATTCTTGTGAAGTTTGTGGTCTGCTTTTGCAAGGAAGTCAAATTTGTTGAGTCATAGGAATACACATACTAGACAAATCTATCTCCCCGATAAGAAAGAACAGTTGGAAATAAGTCAGACACTAAGCATTGTGACTATGAACTTCCTACAACTACATATTAAGCCTGACATAGTGATATGGATCAAGAAGGAGAATGTGGCAAGCCTAGTTGAAGTAAGCGTTCCTAATGATACCGACCTTAACAGAGCAGAAGGGGAGAAAATAACAAAATAGCAATGATTTATGTACGACATAAAAGGAAACTGGAATCTTACGAATGTATCAATCATACCTGCCATTATAGGATCAACTGGGCTAATGAAAAGGAATTTTAATAACTATTTGGCGAATATACCGATTGAACCAAGTGCAAAATTAATACAAGCAATAGCACTGAAAACTACGGTTAGGATCTTAAAAAACAAAGTGAATAGAACATGAAAACAGAGTAAAACACATTCTTATGTGAAGTATATCGTTCTTCTTTTGAAGGAAGGTAAAATTTATGGCGTTGATGCTAAAAAGATAAGAAAATTACAATTTTTACACAGATGTGAGATTTGTTTGAAATAGTGAGGAAGATTCTTTGAAATAGTGAGGAACATTTGACATCGAGCTGTCTTGTTCTTCTAAAGGACGGCTGATATACGATGAAATGTGTAAATATATGCACATGACAATCTGTAACATGTTGAATATTGAATGCTGCAACAAGTCATTGGACATGTTATATTCGATCCGCTGTGATTCCTAAAGCTATGTGCCTTGAAACAGAACTGTTAAAATTGACATAATTATATAAGTAGAAAGTAGAAACCACTATGACTACAAATTTCCTACGGTTATATACCTAGAAAATGTGGCTATTAAGCCTGACATAGTGATATGGGACAAAACGGAGAATGTGGCAAGCCTAGTTGAAGTAAGCGTTCCTAATGAACAGAGCAGAGAGGGAGAAAAAATCAATATACCAAGGGCTTATGTATGACAAAAACACGATCTATAACATGTTGAATACTGAATGCTGCAGCAAGTCATGGGAACAACAGTTGGACATATCACACAATTCGCTATGACTATTAAAACTACATGCTGTTAAACGTGACATCATTATATGAGACAAGAAGTTACAACCTTAGAAGTTAATGTCTTCAATAACACTGGGTTAAAAAGAGTCAGAATAAAAAATAACAAAATACCAGGGTTATGCATGACGTGAAATAAAGAGGAATCTTTGGAAAATCTGGTATCCGGTAGGGTGCGATATCACCAGCTTAAACAAAAAAATTAAATTAAAATCAGCCAAAGCACATTCCTTTGACGTATGTGGTTTTTGTATAGAAGGAACATTTGTGCCATATGCAAAAACATATGGAAGACAAAAGAACTTTAATAGAACATTCAATACCTATGCATTTCATATAGAGTTACATGTGAGTGCCATGTAGGGAGCCCATCGATTTTTAAATACTTCAATTGATAAAAATTGAAACAAAGGAAAAAGTGTATGAAATATACTTACTGGTTTAATGAAAAATCCTAACAAATATTTACATACAATTCCGAGAAAACCAAACATTTGCATTGAAGCAATAACAGGGATAATAACTGTCTATAAATATATATTCTAATTAAATTATGTGTAAGTCTCAGGAGAATCTCTTCAGACTAACTAAAATGTATGGGTAAAGTAACTATTTATCAGGTAAATTTGACACTTTGTTGTCAAAACTTCCAATTCCAAGACTCGACACTTGTTTCAAAGCCCCCAATTCATAAACTCAACACTCTTTCAAGTTAAGTTGCACACGACTACGCATATAGCATGCTTTCTTCTTACACGTCCATCCACAGTGAGAATTAAAATGATAAAATGTTGAAAAACTAAAATACATTTTTATAAAAAGATAAAAACCATATTATTGTTATTTGTGTTGGTATTCTTGTGTTAAAAAACTGTTATTTTCTCACGCAAAATGTCATTGTTATTTTCATACAAATTAAGTTAAAACCATATTATTTTTATGTGTTAAAAAAACTTACTCTCTCACGCAGAAACAGTAGAAACGAATATGAAACTTTGATTATGTTAATAATTTTCTTTTAAAAACAAAGTTTTTATTCTCATGTATATCTTTAAAACCACCCAAAAGAATTGAGGTTATGTCTTAATAGTTTTTTACTTTTTTTTTATTTAATATTTTTCAATAAAACGTCTATTTTATATCGAGTTTTCATGTTTATATATCTAATTCAAACCTTTTATCATTGTTATTTTCATACAAATCTTCATTATGCAAGATTGTGAAAGACTTTTTTGAATAGGAGGAGCGTTCAATAAGTAATGACCCTGACCCACTTTCGTTTGTCTGATCTAGTAGAAATGTTGCATATGCAATGATTTATATCTCTGTGGATCATGTAGCAAAGTACAACTCTGAACTAGTTCCTGATTTACAAGTGTTTGAAATTAGTTAAGTGTAAAATGGAGCCTGTCAAGTGTCATGCAGTGATTAGTTCTCTTTTTGCAGTAAGGCACACCACAGGACACCCTATGGAAAACTTGATGAAATTAAAAGAAACGATGTCACATCATATTCTTGTAAAACGTTGACATTGTGAATACCAATGTCATGAAATCTGTAACAGCAGCACCTAGATCTGGTTGTCCTCCATCTGTCATTAATGAGACAACTGTTAGCCATTGTGAACCTTTTTTGAAGATCCATGCTTGACTTTTTGTCAGATCGCTTAAAAGCTCATGACTAGTGCAGGGTCTCTGGAAATTATCTGATGGATTCATAGGTTGTTGACAACTTTTCAAAAGCAAAATCGCACTGATTGCCATACAGTACTGAAGAAGTATTAACTCAATGTGTCTTAAACCGATATCCACAATTTACAGGAGCCTATTACGCTTCAATTTTCAGAAAATATATTAAAGCTATCAAAATCCAGAGCTAAGCTTGGGTCAGGAAATATCCCCCCTGCAAGATATGACTCGAATCCACAACACACATTGTTCGAGATCAGAAGTGCAGATGTCTATGAAATCCTCTGTCATGCACTTTGCCTCACCTTGCACAATCTTATTTTCACATTTTGAAGCCTGAAAATTGTTTTTGAAAGGAACGCCTTTGCCAGATGATGCAGCTTGATTTCTGATTTAAAAGATGCGTGAAATGTGTAACTCTGTGATGTTCTTATCTAGAAAACAAACTAATAACTGTGACAATTTTCGTTGTTCTACTTATCTGAAAAACTAGACCACGGCATTACGTACTGAACGCCTGCTCTAACAATTTTATATTTTTACGAACATTTTTAGGGACATTTTCTCCTTCCAAATCATACGATAAATAAGTGTTGAACAGCGTCCAATTATCATTTACTGTTGCAGCATCAGATATCGATAAAAATTCAACAATTATAAACTGATTAGCCATACACAGCCTCGGCACAGATAGTAAGTTGTGTAGCAGTTATAGTTTGTGGCGTTGTTTTATATTTATGTGTACGATTTTTTTACTTAGAATAGTTTATTTATTATTGGATAAAAATACTTTCTGTGGCTGAACTTCTGCTGATCTTCTTACACACTTCTCTCGTAAATCAGTTGGTTTGAAAACATTAACAAACTGGTCGTGTAAACGCGCCCACCCAAGTCACCAGCGAGGTGACATAGCATTTGGTTTAAATCATTTCTGAATTTCTTTCTGTTCTTTGAGGAGCGAAAACGGGAAGAAAGGTTTTTAAAAATTTGAGACATTTTCATTAATTACACATTGGATTAAACATTTTTTTTATTTTTATGTGCAAACAAAATTTAGCATTAAAAGTTGTGTTTCTTTTTTCCATGGACGATTGCTGGATTAGTTGAGGATGAACACATTGTGAAGTGCTTATTTATTATAAAGAAAATAAATTAAGTATTAATGAATATTGCGGTTATCAGTTTACATGTGCTAATTTAAGAATAAATAAATTATTTGAATAAAAAATTGAGGAAATCTAAATTTCATAAGAAAACATTTTTATATTTACAATATTATAAAAATATAATTATTTTCAATCATTAAAGTTCTTTATTAAAAGTCGTGCAAAGTAATCACAAAGCTTTGTAGATGTATAAGTCAATATGTTCATAGTGTGAATAATATGCACATGTAAGTAATATATATATATATAAATGTGAGTGCATGACACTGTGTTGATTTACCACGTTTTTTAGTTTGTGTACAGCAATGTGATGATATACACTTTTTTGGAATTTCAGCCGAACGAGCTTAAGATATCGGAAAAACCCGATTGTGTTTCAAAGGGCACTAGTTATATAGGCTGTTTTAATTACACTTAATGTAACATTTAAATATTCAACTAAACTTCGTACACAGTCTTTTTATGAACGTATGTTTTTTTTCTCTTTTGCGTTTTTGCCTTGAAGTTATCAAGGTCTTTGTTTTATAGTCGATTTAAATATTGTCCCTGACTTGCCGTTATATTCTCGTGGTTCTTGACCTCTGGCCCTCATTGTATCCTGAGATGTACGACTCTAATCCTCTTCAAAATTCATACAAATTAACTAAATTGTTACAGGTGTACTATTCAAATATATAGCATTGAGGGTGGTATTTTTCTGTTTAAAGCAGTTGTCGAAGTTTAGAAATATTTTTAGTTAACACGTTCTTGTGAGAACTAACTTTCTTTTGGAAATGACGAAAGGGATTAATAACCACTACAAAGTATGCGTAGGTATTATGCCAAGTTTAATCTGCAATCCTCAAATATAGCACGCTCATCCATACACAATAAAATTTAATCACCATAAGAAACTCCTTGCTAACAATTTTGTAGTGAAATGGGATTCATGCTTATAGCTACTATATAGTTAAAACCTTCTAGCTTCCAAAAACGACAGAACACAGACTACACTGAAATATTACCACAAAATGATGATTTGTTTATATGCATTATACAGCATAAATTACACACGAGCAATTCTTATTCAGAATTAAGCTCCTAACAATGTAAAATTAATCCAGCTGTAAAAAGACTTCTTTCTACCCTCGCCATACTTCATGCAATAAGTGATATAACATTTGTGATCCGAAATAAGTTGATAATGCCTGGGATAATGGAATTATAAAACGAAACGTATACTTGACTTTCACCTTTCCAGCCTTAAGTTTATCAGCAGGGAGTATCAACCAAGCAACGTCTGGAGTCGGCGCTTGTTTGTCGGGTCACCATTTTTAGGAAGGTAAATGTTTTACTCCCAATAAAATATATTTAATGAACACAACACAAAATGAACAAAAAGAAACTTTTTAATAATAACAACGTAGAATATGATTTTATTGGCAGCAGAAACTTGAAGGTCAAACGGAGATAAAGGAAGAATGTTCTTTTTGAGGTCGTTATCGGCCATTCAGTACATTTCCTGTGTTGTCGTTTCATTAATATTTTTATATATATTTCAATATAGTTTAATTAATATTTTTATATATATTTCAATATCGTTTCAGTAATATTTTTATATATATTTCAATATCGTTTCATTAATATTGTTATATAGTAGTTTTATTAAAAGAGGGTCTTAGAGAGTCTTATTAAGAGTTTGTTGTTGTGTCTAAGAGAGAGATGTAAGAGAGATTGGTCGTGTTATAAAGAGATTCATATATATAAAAAGTTCATACTTAGAAGTGTAGAAGCTCTTTGAGTGAGGAGATAGTGTTGAGACAGTCTTAGTGTTCATATTGTGTATGTAAGATGTGTATGTAAAGACATTTTAAACCACATGATATACAAGACATATAATAACAGTTTTCACTTTACATTTTGGTAAAATTACAACAAAAAGACGACGTTTATAAAAACACATGATGGGTTTATTTCTTCTCCCGACAGATCGTGGTTTTCTGAGTCAAGAATTCAAAGCTTCACATTCTAATTTCAAAAGTGACCGTCTCGCTTCTAGACGTTCGAATCCCAACTGCAGACTATCGTCTGTCGTCCTCAAAAACCCTCTGACTCTCCCTCAGTTTCTCCTTGCTTAACTCTGAAGTTTCTAACTATATCGAGAACTTCCCATTTTCCATGACGTCATACACATGTTAAAACATGTGTCTTCTTTCACGTGTTCTGGTAATGCGTTTTCCAAACTTTTTCCTTTGTTTACAAAAGGAATTTTAGCCTATATTCCCAGTAACCTATATTCCCAATATGTTAAAAACATGTTTATTAAATTATCTTGTAGTTGCATTCTTTCAATTGAATTTTCATAACAGAATTGACAATGCACATTCTTTTCTTAAAACTATTTTATCTCTAAGCTATACAATGGTTTGTTTTACATTCCATTTGCTAATTCTCTATCGTAATCTATTTCTAAACCTAAATTACGAGGTTCGAATTTCTTCTATTCTATTTCATTTTCATTTTAACTAAATCTCTCTTTTTTTATACTTACATGAAAAGGGGACAGTCCTTATCATGTAACAACCCTCCCTTCCATATTTCACAAAAAAATGTATGCATTTTTAAATTTAGTACATTTTTTTCTACATTCACACAACCACCCGGCTAGGAAAGATCAGGCAAAAAAAAAATCTCTTTCAGTAAGCCCTCCTCGGCCGACTTCACAATTATTATATTTTTATAAGATCAAAACCTTTCTGATCATCTTGGCATTTACTTTTTGGGTGTAGGGTCTTTATCTATGATTCACATCAGCTACTTTCCAGACACCCTTATGTCACAGACTAGAGGTTTCCACCTCCCTCGAAATGGACGACTCCCTTCGTCCTAAAAGTATCCTGATCGTCTCTTTCCGCATGGTTAGTCTTATCAAGTATGGCTTTGTTTTTTTCTATAACTATCTTATAAAGGACATACCAAAGCTCATAACCAATCTTCTTGGTTGGCTTTAACTATCAAGATATACCTTTTTTCTCTCATACGGATTCACTCGGATTTACTTTCTTGGATTCTTGAAACTTCGACGAGGATTTAGAAATATCACCCCTAACTAACTAACACCTTTTGCGTTACAACACCTTAATTGCGCACTAAATTCTATCTAATTGCCCGATGTTTTGTGATTTTTCTTTTCTCTCACCAGAGCTTCCAATATCCAGCAGATATATCCCACATTCATGCGTCTCTAAAAAATACAAGGTTATATCTTTCTTACGTAATCTACGGCATATTTTTGCCTGTCTCTTACTTCATTAAGCTATATGTGATTGCCTCGGGAGTACCTATCATCGATTTACTGGTCCCCTTAAGAATTTTCGTATTCTTTCCAACGCCTGTTTATTAATTAAGCCAAGTCTTACTACTTGCTTGGAGTCGTTACGTGCAACCAGCTTATTTTAAGCACTTAATTAACCAGGTTCCCAAATTTATCGAATAGGAGCACATCTTGTGCTTATCAATCCCTACCAAGTCACTTTTCTTGGAAAAAAATTATATGATCTCTAAAAAAAACAAACAAAAACCAAATGCTAAAAAAACATCTTTCTTACGGCTTATCACATCTAAAAACTCTCTAAATACCCGTTTACGTAACTTTAATTTCTTGTCCCCCTTCTAAAATTCTAACTGAATCTGTAAGCCAACCATACGTCTTAACTAGTTTTATTTTCTCCTAGACTGTTTAAATCTAATGTATATTTACTGATGACTTTGAATTCCTGCTGTGAAAACAATAATATTTACATTACAATATGGTTCAACATCAACACATTTTCAAAAGAAAATACCTTAGTACATTTTAAACATTTTGCAACAAAACACAAAAAAAATAATAATAATTCGTTACATTATAGACCCTAAAAGTCCGTTGACACAAAACAAAAAATTGTCCCTTTTTCAA
Organism: Euprymna scolopes; assembly: GCF_053919585.1. NCBI lineage: Eukaryota > Metazoa > Mollusca > Cephalopoda > Sepiida > Sepiolidae > Euprymna > Euprymna scolopes. The sequence goes on along the minus strand of NC_136527.1, from coordinate 44,997,769 downwards.
AGACCAGAACAATCAAAACACACTAAAAAGCCGAAAATGATTCACAATGCATAAATTTGATTTTCATTTCTGCATCCTTCTTTTTTGCTATAGTGTGTTTTATTTTATTTATTTATTTATTTATTTATTCATTCTTCCTTTTAATACTCGAGAATTTTAAATGTACTTTTGACACTAAATTGTTATTTATCATGATTGACAGTTTCTCTAAACAATTCGGACATTAAGACACATTCTTATAAATTACACACTGTCCTATTTTCTATTTTTGTGCGGCCGTGTTTTTATTTTATTCATGAATGAAATATTCGTGGGTAGTTTTTTTTAACTGACCGTATCTCTTTTATCATTCATTACGGCATATCGGCCTTTTTTTTCTTTTTTAATATTTTCTTGTAAACTTTAGATTTCTGTGTGCGTGTGTGTTCAAATTTTTTTCTTTTTGTTCGCATTTCTGTGATCGTGTAATTTTTTTCCGTGGTATTATTTATTTTTTTATTTTTTTAATTATCTTGGACCCTTTTAAAACGTTGTGTTTCTTTTTTTTATTTTCCGTAGTAACCGAAGTTTTTTCTTTTTTTTTAAGCCACTCTTGCTGGGTTGTCTGGTCGCTTCCAGCTCCAAATTGTATTTGTTGTATATACCCTAGGTTCGGTTTTGCATCGTTGATGCAAACTGGTCAACAGGCACCAAATTGTGTTTGTTATATAGGAGTATTTTTAAAAAAGAGTCTTAGGGAGTCTTATTAAGAGTTTGTCGTTGTGTCTTAAAGAGAGAGAGATGTTGTAAGAGAGATTGGTCGTGTTATAAAGAGATTCATATATATAAAAAGTTCATACTTAGAAGTGTAGAAGCTCTTTGAGTGAGGAGATAGTGTTGAGACAGTCTTAATGTTCATATTGTGTATGTAAGATGTGTATGTAAAGACATTTTAAACCACATGATATACAAGACATATAATAACAGTTTTCACTTTACATTTTGGTAGAATTCATCAGCTTGAGGAACACCCTGAAACGTCTACAAGTAGGAGCAAAGCTGAACAAAGAAAAATGCCTCTTTTCTGTACGGAAACTGACTTTCTTCAGACACATTTTCAGTGAGAATGGAGTGTCCCCTGACCCAGAGGAAATCTCTGCTATTAGAAAATGCAAATCTCCAAGCAATGTCAGTGAAGTCAGATCATTCTTGGGCATGACACAGTATGTGGCTCGATTTATTCGACATTATGCCACTATTAGTGAACCACTGAGACGGATCACAAAAAAGATACAAAAGGTCAAGAGCTGTTGTTAAGATGGACAGAGGAAGAAAAAGCAGATGCAAACAAGTTAAAGGAAGCTTTGACTGGAGCTGAGGTGATGGCGTATTTCGACCCGAAGAAAGACAGCGACATCCTGGTAGATGCAAGCCCAGTTGGGTTAGGTGCAGTTCTGACACAAGATGGGAGGGTGCTATGTTATGCCAGTCGTGCCCTCACAGAAAAGAATAAAAGAAAATGACTCCAAAGGAAAAGAGAAGATGAAGGGGTACGCTGATAGAAAGGCAAAAACAACAACTCTCAGCCTGGGTGATATGGTTTTGATCAGACAGAAGAGACAAAACAAACTGTCAACACCATACAATCTTAAACAATATACCATTACAAAAATGAAGGGAAGTATGATAACGGTGCAGAGAGGAAACCACCAAGTGACTTGAAACTCTTCTTTGTAAAAATGCATGACACTTAGGGATGAAAAACCTGACTCTGATTCTGACTCTGAAGGTGAGTACAATCCACACATCCCAGAAGACCTGGAGACGCCCAAAACAACTAATAGCTGATTAGTTACCGAGACAAAACCCATCTCGGAAAAGACTGCTCCCAGCTAGACTCAAAGACTTCAGAATGTAAGTTAAAAAAATAAATAAATAAAATACAAAAATAGTAAAAATTAAAATAAGACAGGTCGTCCCACCAAGATGGGGAGGGATATCCACAAGTAAAGGGACATAACCCTAGATGAGCAATTCTCTAATAAAGTAAGTTAAAAAATAAATAAATAAAATAAAATTTAAAAAATAGTAAAAATTAAAATAAGACAGGTCGTCCCACCAAGATGGGGAGGGATGTGAACAAGTAAAGGGACATAACTCTAGATGAGCAATTCCATAATAAAGTAAGTTAAAAAAGTAAATAAATAAAATAAAAAAATAGTAAAAATTAAAATAAGACAGGTCGTCCCACCAAGATGGGGAGGGATGTCCACAAGTAAAGGGACATAACCCTAGATGAGCAATTCTCTAATAAAGTAAGTTAAAAATAAATAAATAAAATAAAAAAATAGTAAAAATTAAAATAAGACAGGTCGTCCCACCAAGATGGGGAGGGATGTCCACAAGTAAAGGGACATAACCCTAGATGAGCAATTCTCTAATAAAGTAAGTTAAAAATAAATAAATAAAATAAAAAAATAGTAAAAATTAAAATAAGACAGGTCGTCCCACCAAGATGGGGAGGGATGTCCACAAGTAAAGGGACATAACCCTAGATGAGCAATTCCATAATAAAGTAAGTTAAAAAAGTAAATAAATAAAATAAAAAAATAGTAAAAATTAAAATAAGACAGGTCGTCCCACCAAGATGGGAAGGGATGTCCACAAGTAAAGGGACATAACCCCAGATGAGAAATTCTCTAATAAAGTAAGTTAAAAAAATAAATAAATAAAAATAAAATTTAAAAAATAGTAAAAATTAAAATAAGACAGGTCGTCCCACCAAGATGGGGAGGGATGTCCACAAGTAAAGGGACATAACCCTAGATGAGCAATTCTCTAATAAAGTAAGTTAAAAAAATAAATAAATAAAATAAAATTTAAAAAATAGTAAAAATTAAAATAAGACAGGTCGTCCCACCAAGATGGGGAGGGATGTCCACAAGTAAAGGGACATAACCCTAGATGAGCAATTCTCTAATAAAGGAAGTTAAAAAAAATAAATAAATAAAATAAAATTTAAAAAATAGTAAAAATTAAAATAAGACAGGTCGTCCCACCAAGATGGGGAGGGATGTCCACAAGTAAAGGGACATAACCCTAGATGAGCAATTCTCTAATAAAGTAAGTTAAAAAGTAAATAAATAAAATAAAAAAATAGTAAAAATTAAAATAAGACAGGTCGTCCCACCAAGATGGGGAGGGATGTCCACAAGTAAAGGGGCATAACCCTAGATGAGCAATTCTCTAATAAAGTAAGTTAAAAAAATTAATAAAGTAAAATAAAAAAAAAATAGTAAAATTAAAATAAGACAGGTCGTCCCACCAAGATGGGGAGGGATGTCCACAAGTAAAGGGGCATAACCCTAGATGAGCAATTCTCTAATAAAGTAAGCTCAGGCGGCAGTTCTCTCGCGACCGTTCTATTGTTAACGTCTATTCTTGATTCCCGCCAGACAGGAGCCCCCCCCCCTCAACATTATAGGGGGTCTGGTAATTTTTTTTATGGGGGTTATTTGGTAATTGTGACCTGGTAGACCAACACAAAATCTGCTTTTAAAAACTTGTTTACTAGGGATTTTCATGTGTGCTGAAAACGAATATCTTTTATACATTTAATAAATAAGGAGACAACTCAGTTCGAACTATCGAAGCCTTATAATGGATACATTTACTCTTAAATCAAATTTTCACGCTACTGAAAAGATACTTTTCCGCATGTTTCATGTAATATAATATAATATGAGCGATTTTTGTACCGAATAAAAGCATTAAAATGCATTAACATACATAACTTATCCAGGTAGGTAGAAGAGTAACTTATCGAGCTGAATAAAAGCATTAAAATACATTAAAATACATAACTTATCTAAGTAGGTAGAAGAGTAACTAATTGAACCGAATAAAAGCATTAAAATACATAACTTATCCAGGTAGGTAGAAGAGTAACTTATTGAAACAAATAAAAACATTAACATAGAAAACTTATCCATGTAGGTAGAAGAGTAACTTATCTCGCTTTGTCACTTTTTTGGTTCGTTGGCTTCTCTTAACAAAATTCCCCAAACCGGTGAATTATTATTTTAATTTGTTTGAAAGCAACTAATATATTTTTTCTTATTACAAAATATTTTTCTACTTTATTTTTTGTTGCGGTGAAAAGTTAAGATACAGAAGAAAATAATTAAAACTAATTATTGCAGTATTTAAAAAAAAAAAAAAAAAAAAAAAAAACGGAAGAGTTTTTGTTTCGATTCCGTTCTTACATCAAGTTCCGCTTTTTGATACAACTTTGGGACGAACTATTTTTCGTTGCGGGAGCCGGTAAGAAACATGACAATATTACCTTTTATTTTACTAATTATCTTTGAAATAGGCCCAGAAAACTAGTATTTATTCTTAATGGGAATTTTGGGGTTTTACAAGGAATTTATTTAACTTTTAAATTTAGATGAATTTGTCAGTTGCTTCCAACGTGATAACAGTTTTGATTATATTTTTTTTTCACCTGTAATTTTTTACATTTAATCTCTTTAATTTTTTCTCGTATAGATTAACTTTAGATTAATCGGATTTGTATTACTGTATACATAGATTAATCTTTTAAACAAAATCCAGAAATAATCGGAAATCTATATAAAAAATAAATAAATAAAAATACGAAACGGCGGCTTAAAAAACTATCAGTTTCCGCCATTAAATTGCATGTGCAACGAATTAGAGAATTAATAAAGATGAAACTTGTAATCTGTTCTCTCTCATGTAAATATTAAAATGTTAAATAAAATAATACTAATTTTATCCGTGATATTCACCAAATTGGCTCTATTTCGAAATAATTTATTTTTTTTATTTTTCCTCTTCAATTTTGTTTTCTGCGAACTTGCTCTTCCGTTCGGCATCTTGAATGTTAAGTTGAGCTTGTAAGTCAATCACATTTGAAAAATCGTTTCCTTTATAAAAGCAGATAAAGTTAATCGAAAGCAGATTATAAAACAAAAACGTTACGTATGTGTATTTTTTTCTGTTCATCTTTTTTTCATCGGATTATTATCGAATGGTCACTAATCTATCAGATTTTGTTTTCAATACTGACTATAAAAAACGGTCAATACGTAATTCTTTATGTTATCAGTGGTGACCAATTATTAATGCGTTTTCACGTACAGAATTGATAACATTTTTCTTGATTTTTGCTTTTTAATGTCATTGTGTCTTTATTGAAACATGAAATAAAAAAAAAAAAGCGAATAATCCTAATGAAAATGTTGATTTATTGTTGAAATTTTTCGCTGTCGATTGTTTATTTTAAACTGACTTAAACAAAAAAATAACTTCTTTATCGTTCACCAAAAATAAATAAATAATTTTATATTTAATGTTATGTTTTTTAACCGTTTCACAAGTTTTTAAAAAATCAGGTTTTGTTTTCACTAATGACTTAAATATAAAAAGGTCAATGTCTAAAATCTTTCAAAATTACAAATATTCTTTACAATGACGACTTTTATAGGTTTTCAAGGATGCTGAAAATGAACATATACTTCAAAAGTTGTGCAGAGAACTAGTTTCCATGACATGAGGAAATTATTTTTTTCAAAAGGTGAGGATCACTTTTCCATATAAATTTAATGTAACATGAGCACCGACTTTCTGGCCACGCGGTAATATTTGGGGGAGGGGCTGCCTGAAAGCCGTTTTGGTAAATTGTTACTTACTTTCAACCTTAACAGTCATCTTTACCATGACGAATTCTATAGGTTGTTGGGTATGCTGAAAACGAATATCACATTTAAAATTGCCGCAGACAAGTAGATTTATGGATCTTAAGCTAAGTAATTCTTTATGTTATCAGTGGTGGGCACCATTCATAACATAAGGAATTACATTGCTTAATATTTGAAAACCTCGTTATTGTCTTGTTAACTGATTTTTTTCTTTCCAAGAATAAGTTTCTTTTTTTCTTTTGTTAAATGTCTTAATATGGGGAAATCACGATGCATGATGAATACCATCTGATAATTTAAAATTAACATCGGTAGATGACACTCGATGACTTTGATGCTCGAGTTTAAAAACAAGAAAAAATATCATTTCTTTTGTCTTTCTCATAATCTTTTCTTTCATAACTCATTCATAACACTTCGCATACTCTGACAAAATTGTTAGCTGACATCATCTTCCAAATTGTCACAAATAGAACAAATCCTGAGAAAAGAATATTTTTTTAAAATAGAATATAGATCTTACCCAACCTAAACAATTCCCTCTAACTTGTTCCTCTTCCCCACTTCCAAACTCCGAGCCAACTCTAAGCCTTTCCAAATGGATCCTATTATTGTGGTTGACAACACAATTGATGCAAATGGGAGATAACTCGTGTTCAAAATATTTGCAATTTTTGATGTCATGCTATGTGTCATGACTCTCCGTTCTATCAATAGCCTTTCCCATTGATGTTGACTTCTCCATATTGGGATATCAGTTTGTTCTGTGGCTCAATCACTATCTGACTCATTGGACTTTCCTCGATCGACGGTGTCCACAGATGTTCCACATGCACCTTCTGGTGGTTCTTATAAAAAACAAGATTTCCAATCTTAAAATCTATTGACTTTATTTTCTTATTCTTGTTCTCTATCCGTTTTTTCCTAACTTTCTGAATATTATTCCTTACCAAAAAACATCGATGCATCACTTTTTGAGTGATCCAGTGTTACTCATCAGCATAGTATACTCTACAAGGCATTAATATATTATCTAATGGCAGAATCACGTCTCTGTTGTCGAGCAAATAGTATGGTGATAATTTCGTTATTTGTAGTTTAGCTCACATGAAATCTGACAGCTGCCAACATTTGGTTTATATACTTCATTTACTCTCATAAAATTAATATACGAAAGTATAGATTTATGCGTCAACTTTAAGTATTTACTTCAAAAGTGCTCAATATGTAGGTAGAGCTAGTTAGTAATTTATAAAATATATATGGCGATTAAGCTACACTGAATATTCGGCGTTTCATCCACTATAGGATTCGTCAGACTTATGCGCGAATTCTGTGGTTGTTTCTCGTTTTTATATATGTTGAGGATTTTAGTTAGCCAATCAGCTTTCTAGTATCCACCGCTCCCTTCCTATCAGCCAATGGGCATGCATTTTATCGAACAAAGGATTTGTTTTAGAACTATTACCAATAGTTTGGTGTCGGGTTGGGACAAGTAATACACTATCTTGTCCATCTCTATGAACTTTTTTGTTCTGCATCTTTGAATCTAAAAATTTAATTATCTTTCTCTGGTTCCCTAATTTAATAAAAACCCAACAACGTAGGATGGTCGTGTGATACTGATGAACCCTCAAGCTTCTGATATGTTGAAAACTATTTTGGCTCAAACAAAATGATTCAATTGCTATCATCTATTTCTACCAGGATCCTCATTGTCTCGACTAGAGGTCCACACAAACAGCGTCCTTCCTTTTCAAGTACCATCTCGTCTGCGTATCACTAAGTTCATGAGATAAGAAGTAAATTTGTTTTTAACATCTTTACCCTCGCTCAGATCATAGATCATTTTTTTTTACAAGGTGGTCACCACTTATCAAGGACTGGAAGCCACTTGGGGGTAAGGGTTATTGTGTGTACAGTATGTTAGTGTTGGGATTTGATAAAGTGTCTTAGTTAAGAGGACGCTTCATCAGGAATTTGTTTATGTTGGACTTGAAGACATCCAGGTTGTAGTTAGGTGGGAAACAGGCAGACGGAACAGAGTTCCACAGGCGTACACTTCTAAGAAACAAGCATTGTTCTTGGAATCTACGTTTTGGTTTTGGCACAGATAAAGAGTGGGGAAAATTTTTGACAGTTGTTTCAGCTAGACGGGTGTTTTTTCATGAAAGATCTGCGAGCGAGGGTGGACCAGGGATCAGAGCTCAGACGAGCACTTGCCATGTAAGTAACAATAAAACAAAGACAGGCTCGCAATGTCTCTCCTGTGAATGGGGTATATAGCCAGAACTGGACAAAGTCAAATCGATAAAATCTGTGACACAAAATTTGTGACAAACATGCCCCAATCGCATGAGAAGAATTACAGAATGTACACAGATGCCCCGATCGCATGATTGGGGCATCTGTGTACATTCTGTAATTCTTCTCAGGATCAAGATAAGCCAGTATAACCATATCTGTGAGCTTTGGTTTAAGGCTATCAAAGGCAAAATGACATGTAACGTCACATAAAAACTCCACATATTTCATCATAAGATGAACTAACTGCTCAACAATTTCAGAAATATATTTTATAAATAATCAATAATATGACGTCATACCAATCCAAGCTCTGACTTTTCTCACACAAGTTGGAGTTGGATTTTATCGATTTGACTTTGTCCAGTTCTGGCTATATACCCCATTCACTAATTTGAACCCCAGATTCTGTACTTCTCCTTAAACCCCACACTGATAGCATTCATCCTGAGCTTGTACTTATGTAAACTGGCTAGTAGTATCCTGTCTATGTGATCTAAGTGACTTTCCATAGTATCTTAGGATATTAAAATATCATCCAAATACAGTAATTTTACCTGTCTGTACCCTGATTTCAGATCTAAGTTTAGCAAGTATTTGACTGACCCAAGTGGGGCTTTTATGGCATCAATGACTGGTAAGCTTGTTCCTTTTAGATAATGAAGGACTTGTTTTGCATGAGTTAAGTCCTTAATTGTCAGTTTGATAAGTTTTTGGCTAGCTTTGTTACAGTGTAAAATATATCAGGCATAGCGACAGTCATCAAATAAATTAGATTTCCAATAATTTCTCTGTATAATCGATCGTCTCTTAATTTAGTTTCGATCTCTATATTCTTGTTTATATCAATCTCAATGGTGGTGGTTGGCCATCTCACATTCCAAACTTCATCAGGATTTTTTCAATGTACCATGATTGGTTCATTGTTATAGTTTCATTTTCACAGGTAAACTTTATACCGAGGAACTATGACAATTGGCGAAGATTGGTAATTTTACATTTTTTGTTTAACTTATTTTTTAACATCTTTTAAAGTGTTGTCTCAAAATTATTGTGAGCAATATATCGTCAACCCAAAACACCAAAATCAAGTATTACACATATTTTTGGTATGCATGCACACCTCTATGGGACACTGCCTTAATTCTTGTTCTATTAAATAATTATAGAGTGTTAAATTTTAATTGTAAAATTTTAATTGTGAAATTTTAATTGTAAAATTTTAATTGTAAAATTTTAATTGTGAGTGCTTTCTTTTAGACTGTACAGTGATTTATTCAGTTTCCATACAATTTTTATTTTTCATTTTAAATCCCTCTGGGGGAATATATATCTCAAAGTCAATCAGAGCATTTAAATAAGCATTTTTTTATATCCATTTGATGTATTTTTAAATTGTATTGAGCGGCAAGTTTCAATATTTGATTTGAGAGTTTTAATGCATTTGCTGAGGTTTCCGCCCTTTTAATTGGCTTTGTTCAAAATAATGTTTCAACACTTTACAACTACCGTCCTTCTTTTCTACTTACACTATCAGAATACTCCATGGGCTATTCAGTCTTTCAATTATATCTGCCTGCATCATTTCAGCTTAATCGAAGTACATCCTCGCCCCATTTTTCTTAAGTACTCGCAGTTTTTATCACACTTATGTTGAGATTCTCTGCAACAAACAAGTCATGGTGGAAAGACTGACTTTCTATCTCTACTCTTAATCGAGCAAGCCCTTCTACAATTAATGGAGACTCATTAGCTGTTCTTAAATTTTTATCACATAATTCAGGTCTCTGTCTAAGTGCATTAAAAACACTGCTATTTATTACTAACAACTCTGAGCCCCTATCCACCAGACTTTTATAATTCTTTCCCTCAATTTTAATCAAAACAGAATATGATGCACCCATGTTATCAACTATGCCATCGGTATGCCCTTGTTCAGCTAGGTGGCATTGCATGAATGAAGCTCTCCTGGTTTCTCTGGATATGGTTCTTGCAGAATTTCTGTATGTTGCCCACCTCAACAAAATAATAACACCTAATTATCTATCGGCCTCTTTCCTTCTCTCTAGTTTTAAATCCTAGTCCCCTACTTTGTACTTGGTTTCCTCTTTTACGTCTGTCTCCATATCTTCAGGAACTGGCTAGACCCATAGCCTCAATTAGTATCTGCTACAAATCTCCATGGGATAGTTTTTATACTCATTGTATGCATTAGGCCAGATCCTCCATTTAACTTCTAAGGCTTTCTGATAAGCCACTTGAAGATCATGTGGCTCGTGTCTCATTACAAGCATCTCCACCTTCCTATCCTTGAGAGGTTCTATTCTACTAAAAGCGCTTTATTCTCATCTAACTATCCTGTACATATAGTCAGGTACCCCTTCTAACCTACCCTGCTCACGTTTGCTAATTCGACTTTGTTTGTTAGGGTTTGCGACAATTCAATAGTAGCTCTCTAAAGACCTCTTCAAATCAACCCATGTTAAACTTTCATTGTCTAAGATGAGTCTGGTCATGAATTGTTCGACCAGGCCCCATGTGGTTAAGAGAGCTATCTGATATTTTTCCTCATCCAGTGCTCTGGTCACCTAAAATACTGCTCTACATGGTCCACCCACCTCCTGTAGCCACCGTCTTTTCTATTTTCCAACAGCATTGTTTTCCTTAGAAAAGATTTCTCTCTTATCAGTCTTCTTACTGACCCCACTGCCTTTTTCAATTCTCTACATCATCCATCCACCTCCTGTAGCCACCGTCTTATCTATTTGAAAATAGCTGCTACTCCATCATAACAATTGCAAATGCTACTGATGAAAGAATAAGTTAACAATACAACTCAGAATCAAATTTTTGTTAAGATGGAGAGTTTGGACTGCGATGTTGATTTGTTTTTGTATGAAAATATAAACAATTTTATTTTCTCTTTCTCATACTGCATCATATGTGTGTGCCTAGCTAGAGATGGAGAGTGTGAACCGGGAGGTTGGTAGAGTAAACAATGCTTATGCGATGCTCATTCCTGGCTGACTGTAGGCCTCTCATCCTTTTCCTTTTTCTATGGTTTATATATGTGACATGCTTTTTGCAGATGCTCCCACCTTCGACACTTGCATGCGTCAAATAGTGAGCCATGTTATTCAATAACAGTAAGGTTAAAAAAACATTGAAAAGCTGTAATATATGGAGAAATAGAAAAATCAGTTATGTTGGAATATATATGGATGGAAAAGGGCAACCCTCTACCATCTATAATACAAGGGATAAAAATCTGTTTAAATGTGTGTATGTATATATGTATGTCTCGCAAAAAACGTTCAAGAGGCAACGGATTTTCTTTTCGATTGTCTAGCTTTAATTTACACCTATATCATTTCGATGGGCACAACATATAACACATTACATTTTTTCACTTTCTTTTCCACCTTCGCGGTACAGGTTTGCCTACCTGCCTACTACCACTTTTTTGTGTTCGCAATTTTCCTATGTATTTTTTTGCACAACCAACACGTTTACACACACATCTACTTTCTTTTCCACCTTTGCATCACAAGTCTGAGCCTGCTTGCCTACTACAACTTCATTTGTTTTGCTCAACGCACACCTACAAACACCCGGGCAATGCTGTGTATGCTAGTTATGCAATAAAGAAGAAATTATAGATGGAGGTAAACAATGAAGCATAATCTGCTTAAGGGAACAGTGCATGTTCCGATGATCAACTACTAAGCATATCTAGTATAGTATTTAACACGATATAGAAACCATTTATTATAAATACTGTTAATATATATATATATATATATATATATATATATATATATATATATATATTAACATGTGTATGTATATATTTAGTAATAAGTAATAAAAAGTGTCTAGAAAAAAATAGTTCTGCAAATTCATGCTAGGATTGTCTGCCAGGGCCAAAGATGAGAACAGTATTCTAAAGAATCCAAATAATATGAATAATCTAACTTCACCCACAAAATGAAAAAACCGTGATTATTTTTAATTAAATTAAAAACATGAATTAAATAAATAATTTTGTTAACTAACCAGTATTTAATAAAACTATATTCATTTTTAAAAAATTCATTACCAATAAATATTTTGGATATTTTTATAAAAATCAACATAATACAATTTTACCACATGAAATGTATTTTTACAAATTCATTTTATATTTCCAGAATTTACAACAATGAAAAGAAATTCATTAATGAATAAGAAGTACTTTTTTGCATTGATGATTTAAAAAGGTTTAAAATAATTATAAATTTCTTCATTAAATGTTTTTATGTTGAAATTTATTAGCGTGCCTATCATCATACACTTCATTGGATTTTTACTTTTTTGTGGAATCAGATGCAAGTAAACATGAGAGACAAACCACATTCTTGTGAAGTATGTGGTTCTTCTTTTGCAAGGAAATACAATTTGCTGAGTCATATGAAAACACATACGGGAGAGAAACCACATTCTTGTGAAGTATGTGGCTCTTCTTTTGCACGGAAGTCAAGTTTGTTGGATCATATGAAAACACATACAGGAGAGAAACCACATTCTTGTGAAGTATGTGGTTTTTCTTTTGTACAGAGGTCACATTTATTGAATCATATGAAAACACACACTGGAGAGAACACACATTCTTGTGAAGTATGTGGTTCTTCTTTTGCACAGAAGTCACATTTGTTGCGTCATATGAAAACACATACGGGATTCAAACCATATTCTTGTGATGTATGTGGTTCTTCATTTGCAGAGAAGTCACATTTGTTGCGTCATATGCAAATACATACAGGTGACAAACCATATTCATTTGAAGTATGTGGTTCTTCTTTTGCACGGAAGTCATCTTTGGTGAGTCATATGAAAACACATACGGGAGAGAAACCACATTCTTGTGAAGTATGTGGTTATACTTTTGCACAGAAGTCAAGTTTGTTGCGCCATATGAAAATACATACAGGAGATAAACCACATTCTTGTGAAGTATGTGATTCTTCTTTTGCACGGATGTCAAGTTTGCTGAGTCATATGAAAACACATACGGGAGAGAAACCACATTCGTGTGAAATATGTTGTTCTTCTTTTGCACAGAAGTCAACTTTGTTGCATCATATGAAAATACATACAGGAGAGAAACCACATTCATGTGAAAGGTGTGGTTCTTCTTTTTCAAGGAAGTCAAATTTGTTTCGCCATATGAAAACACATACGGGAGATAAACCACATTCTTGTGAAATATGTGGTTCTTCTTTTGCACGGAAGGCACATTTGTTGAGGCATATGAAAACGCATACGGGAGAGAAACCACATTCTTGTTAAGTATGTGGTTCTTTTTGCATGGAAGTCCACTTTTTCACATCATATGCTAACACATACAGGAGAAAAATCACTTTGTTGAGTCATATTAACACACATACGAGGCCTCCCTAATGCTGCTAGCCTTAGAGGGAGAAAATAACAAAATAGCAAGGACTTATGTACAACATAAACATAAGAAGATATCAATCATTGCAGTCATTATAGGAGACACTGTGCTAATAAAAAAGAATTTCATAAACTATCTAGTGATTAGACGTTGTGAACCAAGTGCAAGAGAAATTCAAGAAATTGTTTTTAAAGATCCATTCGTTGGGGTAACTCAATTAATGGGAGAATGTTTGACACATAGCAGAATCCCATCAAAAACATAAATGAAATTAAAACAGACAAACCCCATTATTCTGATATATATTGTTCTTTTGCATGGAATTCTCCTTTATTTCGTCATAGGAAAACATACAGGAGAGAAAAAATATTCTGATTTTATATTTGGTTCTTCTTTTGTATAAAAGTCAGTTTGGTTGCATCATCAGATTGATTCCACCAAACATATACAGGAAACAGTCATACCAGTTATTATATGTGCCACATGGATTATGAAGAAGAACAGGAAGTCCTACCTAACTAATATTCCTGGTGAACCCAGTGCAAAAGAGATCCAGACAATTGCACTTAAGGGAAAACGAGGATACTAAAAAGAGCTTTCGGTTGTTTTCAATAAGAAGCAATGAAATGTTGGCAGCTGGTTTAGCTGCCCCATACCCAGCCTTACAATCTTTAAAGGAAGAAAATTAAAAAAAAGAGAGACAATGCAGATTCTGCCACATGGAATTGGAAAGTGTGGGTCATCTGATATCGAGTTGGAAGTTTCTTTTAAAAGATGGCTACTACACAGCAAGACATGATGGAGTATGTAAGTACTTCCACTGGACTATCTGTAAAAAAATAAACATCCAGTGTAGCAGCAAGTTCTGGGAACAGTAACCTTAAAGAACAGTTGGAAATGATATATATACCATACATTACGACTATGTTATCCCTACAGCCACCTACCTTGAAAATGCTGCTGTCAAACCTTACATAGTTATATGGAATAAGTCAGAGTGACAACTTTGGTTGTAGTGAGTGTCATTAATGATGGACGTCTGAACAGCTCTGAAAGAGAGAAACAGACCAAATGTCTCATGTATGATATTAAAAGAAACTGGAATCTTAGGGAGATATCAATCATACCAGTTATGGATGCCACAAGGCTTATGAAGAAGAACCTGAAGTCCTACCTAGCTAATCTTCCTAGTGAACAGAGTGTAAAATAGACTCATAAAATTTCACTTAAGGGAAGAGCGAGGATACTAAAAAGAGCTCTTGGTTGGTTTCAATAGAAAGCGAGGCAATGTTGGTGGCTGGTTTGGCTGCCCCATACCCAGTGTTACGATCTTCAAAGGAAGAAAATTTAAAAAAACGAGACAAACCATATGCTTGCGAAGTGTGTGGTTCTTTTGCATGGAAGTCAAATTTGTTGAGTCATATGAAAACACATGTGAGAGACAAAGCACATTCACGTGTTCTTTATGATTGTGCTTTTACACTGAAGTCAACTTTGATAAATCATATGAAAACACATACAGGAGGCAATTTCTTTACTAACTCAGTGTTTGAGAGACAAAGAACTTAAATGGAACATTTTAATATCTATGTATCTCATATAGAGTTCAAGTGTTAGCCGCAGGTTGTGGGCCTCATGATTTCTGAGAACTTTTATTTAAAAAAAAGAGACAAATCATGTTCTTGTAAAGTATGTGGCTGTTTTTTTGCAGATAAGTCATATTGGAGACTGACCAACCATCTTGCACATGGCTTTCTTAAAAACATTACAGAATCAGAAAACAAATTTGCTACAAAACCACACAAAATAGTAGTTTAAAATACTCCAACTTGCATTTCACAAAATTGGAAAAATGGGTCAAACAAAAGTGGGACAAGTCTTTTTTATTATATGAAAAAAGGGATACTTTATAGATTGACTTCAAAGAGAATGTCTTATAAGGACAGAGTTATAATGACTGCTCACAATCAAAGTTTGATTACCAATGCTTCTAAGTAAATAGAAAGGAAACTCAAATCGTTGGAAAATTTCTATTTCAGTAATTATAGGAGATAATAAAATTAGACAAACGAATTTAAAAAAAACTGGTGAACCAAGTTCAAAAGAGATTCAAACCAGAGAGAAACCACATTCTTGTGAAGTATGTGGTTCTTCTTTTGAACAAATGTCAACTTCCTTGAGTCATATGAAACATGTGAGAAACAATATTTGATGATCTTTCAAAATCAGTACCTCAAAATTGTATTCAGCATCACAAAACAAGAACCAGCAGAACAACGTCTATCATTTTTCACAAGACTTTGTTACAAATATGACAAAATCAGAAAATAAATCTGCTTCAAAAATCACACAAAATAGTAGTTTAAAATACTCCACAACTTGCATTTCAGAAAATCGGAAAAAGTCTTTTCTTGATTATTTATAAATTTATAAATAAATAATAATAAGAATTATTATTATTTATTTATAAAACATTCCTTATAATAATAATAATAAGAATTATTATTATTATTATTATAAGTCTTTTCTTGATCGATAATAATAATAATAATTATTATTATTATTATTATTATTATAAGGAATGTTTTGTAGACTGGCTTTAAAGAGGATGTCTTCACTATGATCAGGATAGAATTCTAATGACTGCTCACTATCAAAATTTGATTATCAATGCTTCTAAGTAGATAGAAAAGAAGCTGGAATTTTGGGGAAATCTCTATTCCAGTAATCATAGGAGCAAATAAAATTACTTAAAAGAATTTAACAAAGTACCTGATAAATATATCTGGTGAACCAAGTGCAAGAGAGACGGTTTGAATCTTAAAACTTCCAACTCCTAAACTTGACACTCTGTTGTCAAAATTCTCAACTCCCAAACTCACACTCTGTTGTCAAAATTCTCAACTCCCAAACTCACACTCTGTTGTCAAAATGTCCAAATCCAAAACACATTTCAAGTTTATTTGCACGTCTTCTTCTTACTCGTCTTCTTTTTACGTCTGTTTTTATTCACCTTTTTATCATTTGCATAGAAATGCAACAGTCTGCATCGCTCTAGTGACCGCCTATGATAAAACTAACTTGGTAACTTAGTGTTTTTTTTTTCTGTTTTTGTTACAAGACCAAACTTTTCATACAAAGTAAAATAAGAAAAACTAATTTTTGTAATGTATGTGGCTGGTCCTTTGATTATGTTGATAATTTTCATTACGAAAATAAAAAAGCTTTTATTCTCAAGTAAATATTTAAAAGGAAATAACACAACTTTTATGCCAAAGTAACTATTTTAGTCTTTTTTTATACAAGACCTTTTAAAGCATTCACACATGCTAGCCAAGTAAGTTTCGATATTTCCTACAAAGTAAAATAAGAAAAACTAAAAAGCCATATTTTTGTAATGTATGTGGCTCTTCTCTAAAAATAGAAAAGAATAGAATCCTTTGATTATGTTGATAATTTTCTTTAAATAAAAAGTTTTTATTCTCAAGTAAATGTTTAAAATGAAAGAACACAACTTTTTTGCCAAGGACTTCAGGTTCTTCTTCATAAGCCTTGTGGCACCTATAACTGGTATGATTGATATCTCCCTAAGATTCCAGTTTCTTTTAATATCATACATGAGACATCTTAACAGGTTTTTACTTCTAAAATTTACTACATCTCAATAAAACATCTATTTTATATCGAGTATTCATGTTTAAATATCTACTTAAGCGTTGTAAGATTTTTTTAAGTACGTTCAATAGTGAACAGGAATGGAGATGAGATACTTCTTGGCAATGTTTAACTCAATTACAGAAGATTATTGCACTTCATTTTATAGAAAATTAAATAAAGCTATCAACATTAGGAGGCTTATTGTACTTCATTTAATAGAAAATTAAATAAATGACATCAACATTAAGAGGTGGGATCAGATCAGCAAATATATCCCTGCAAAATATCTCTCTGATAATCAGATGATGCAACTTGATTTCTGAATTTCTGCATCTTCTACAAAAACTTTCTCCAGAAATGCATTAAACGATGTTAGAAATGTGTAACTCTGTGATGTTCTTATCTAGAAAAAAAACTAAAAACTGTGGCAATTTTTGTTGTTTTAATTATATTTGAAATTAGACTGTGGCATTATTATTTACTTTTGCAGCATCATGATATCGAGAAAGTATAATTTTGTTTCCAAGAACACTAGGTATAAATTGCTTGGTTTACTTAATGTAATATTTTAATGTTCAACAGAAGTTCATATAGTCTTTTCATAAACACAGTTTTTCTCACTTGCGTTTTCGTTTTCAAGTGATCAAGGCTTTTTGTTTAATGTTCGATTAAATTAGGGTAATTGACTTCTGATCTCGTGGTGGTTGAGGCATGGCCCTCACTTTAGATAAATTTAACAGACAAAAATTACACGTGTAGTAAAACAATGAAGATTTTCTGGTTTTCAAAGGTTTTATTTAAAGAGAAATTTTTCAGAGGAGGAGAGACCATTATCTTATTAACTAATTACTTCTTGATCAGTATTTCTAAGTTTCAAGGATGAAAATTTAGAGATGCAGACAGCTAGACATGAAGGTTTTAATAGTTTAGATTTTCCTTCCATATTCAGACTGATTTTGCTTGTATAGAATCCAGATTCAGACTCCCTCAAAGCTCTATTCCATCCTCAAATGCGTGATATACTTTTTTCTATATCATGTTACACTTGCATTTCTTACGTGTTTAATTATTGAACGAAACTTTCAATCATACCACCTGCAGCATGGCATATTTCTATTTGCTAAACAGATTACCCTTAGATGTACGGCTCTAAAATTCAGACGTATAATCCCAATATTAAGAGTGTTATTTTTCTAGTTTAAAGGTTAGGAGGAGAGAACGAGGTTGGCGGGGGTGGGGGTTATTACTTTTTTAAATTAACAAATAAATGTTATGGAAAGATTTTTGGGGGGTGGGGGTTATTACTTTTTTAAATTAACAAATGTTATGGTAAGATTTTTTGGGGGTGGGGGTTATTACTTTTTTAAATTAACAAATAAATGTTATGGTAAGATTTTTTTGGGTGGGGGTGATTATTACTTTTTCAAATTAACAAATAAATGTTATGGTGAGATTTTTTTGAGGGGGGGTTAATTACTTTTTTAAATTAACAAATAAATGTTATGGTAAGATTTTTTTGGGTGGGGGTGATTATTACTTGTTCTTGTTCATTAATGAATCTGTCTGCAGAAGTAAGTACCACTCCCCAGCAAGATGGCAGACCAGCGACCAGAAGATATCATCTGCTGGCCAAAGCAACCAGGTATGTTCACACTGCATTGTGCATACACGTCTCTGAAACCTTCCAAGGCAAAAGAAACTGTGTAAGAATGAGAACACACACACACATATAGCAGTGGACTTCACGTAAGATATGTAAGTTCATACACACACACACACACACGTATATGTAAAAACAGTGATAAACCTTAAAGTACTCGTAACAAGAAAACGTAAAAGTAAACGATTAGTAAAAGCAAACGTTTAATAATAATAAAGAATAAATAATAAGCACATAAACTGAAAGACGAGAACATATATATATATATATATATATATATATATATATATATATATATATGTACCACCCCGCCTCCGCATGGAAGTTGTTGTTGTTCTCCTCTGGTCGAGTGGTCAGCGTTGATCGTCTTTGGTGTTGACTCGCCGACAATCGTCCACCAGTCTGCCTTCGCCGTCCGCAACGCGGGCTCCAGACAGCTCGAGTTCCTCCAGTGAAGTGACCATACACCGCCCCACCCCACGGCGTGTTTCTTTAAGTGATAAGGCAGCGATGTTTCACCCCTGCAAGGAAAAGGTTAAACACACGGACGACCGGAGACGCTGGCACAAATGTAAAATAAAACAGAACACTGTTATATATGTAGATAATTTTAAAAAAATCTTTATCCTGTTTTCAATGTTCAATAACTGCGCAGTCAAACGAAGGGAGTGAGTGTGTAACTGGTAATATGGCGACTTGGCTAGGTTCCGATCTCAGGGCAGCTTATCTTCAGGAATGATCGGCAACGATTAGGATGGTAAATTCGTTTCTCAATCTAACCGACCGGGAGACTGGCTGACCAGTTCGAAAGTGCGCGCAAATCCGAAAAACGGGTTGTTTAAATCAGAAAACCCTGCCTGGCAATTCCTTTCAGATGTCATTTTCTTGCCAAATTACATTACTCAGGGTTATTATCGTATAGATCTGCTTAGGTAACCAAAACTCACAGTACGGAGGGGAATTCCCTCTTAATGGTTATTTACGTCATAACCCTAGGGGCGGTCCCCTCACCTCCAACTACTGTGGAGTCGATCCTCTTACTATCACCGGTGACGTTTGCTAGGGGCTGGTCCTGGTTCTCCAACCACCTTGGAATTAATCCTCTCACTATTCCCAGTGACGTCACCCTGGCGTTTCTCTACTTCTCCACCTTAGATCCTCGGATCGTGTGGGCGAACAGGCGGGGTCTATATTAATACTAATTAATATTTCCTTATCTGATTTCCGCAGGGAAATACAGTTTCCCCAAACAACATTATTCAGTGGCCGACATATGGCCATTACCTGTCAACACGCGTCGGCTTATTGCAGCTTCTGGCCGACGAACCTTTTCCCAAAATATCTTTCTCAAAACAACATTGTTGCAATGGCTCTTCTCCGGGCCATTAATTATATCAACACGGGAACATATGTCCCAGGAAGAACGGAAAAGCCTTTTTCAAATCAGTCATTATCTATAACTTTGCCAACTCAGCATCTGTCTCGTCAAATTCTATTTCCTCGGCCATTCATCTCAATTTCTTATCAACACGGGAACATACGTCCCAGGAAAACGAAAAGTCTTTTCAAACAGTCATTATCTATGACTTTGGCTAATTCAGCATTTGTTTCGTCAAAATCCATTTCCTCGGCCATTCATCTCAATCTCTTATTTTATTTACCAATTCTGTTCTGTACCTAGTAACCCAGCCAAGTACTTACTGTCTGTTAACTCTTCCAGACCAGGGTCCTACCCTAATATTATCACATCACTCCCCTTCATTTTTGTCAATTGGCCATAATTGACACAACAATCAAATTACAATTGTAGTCAATATCCAATTCATGCAAAAAGTTCTCAATGAGTAATTGTCCTGTATATTTTTTTATCCATCATGTCTGGCTCTTTTAAGTCTTTTCTCTTCTTTTTTTCCAAGGTTTTCGCATGCAAGATCAGAGGCTCTCAACACCTCTTACTAATTATTGCAACTATCCGCCACTCATTGTCTGTCTCTTTTAGTTGCTTTCTCTTTTTCAATTGTCTTTCTCGAATCAGGGGTGGTCACAATTCCACCCGAAGATTTAATTTCCACTTAAGTATTCCGGGAATCTTACTCAATGTTGCATCAGGGAATCTTTTTACTATCGGTTCCCACAATCCTGCCCAATCACTGAGATTAGTTTCCATTAATTTCCCAAAGGACTTTTTCCTTTCAAACTTCTCCTCAGCTTGGTAATAAGGTGGGAGGGACATTGACGTTCCAAATGCGGAACAACCTAATGGTAACTCTACCATTGTTAATGGGGGCATTGCACTTATTGTTCTCGTAGTCTTACCCTCACAAACCATCGATAATTCTATTTCTCCCTGGGTTGCTACCGCCCAGACTCCATCCGATACACTAATTGCTTGTGGTAATATCATCAGCCAAGACTTCCACTTGACAATTCCTCCTAATACCCTCCTTATCTCCTTTAAACAGTTCTAACACACATAATTCATAATTACCAGCCACATATATGGGGCTGGTAGAAGTACAAGTCTTCAATGCATCAGCCCTGCACTGGCTTGCTTCTCTCTCAGGTAACATCATGAACTTAGTTCTTGCTAAATTCAAAGCTATGTACTCAGTTTCCAACCTATACCTTACCACAGCCCCCAGCTTCTGGTCTGCTTAAGGATAGGGAATGGGAAGATTTATTATCTGATATATTTCGAACGTACTATCTCTATCCAATAATGGAACTGACATTACTACTATTAGCTTCTCGTTTTCTATCAGGGTCACACAACCCAATGCATTATAGTATTTCCATAACTCCTCTGTATGATCTACAGGTAAACGTAAATGATGAGGTAATTCGGTCTGTATTTTTATCAATATTGCCTTCAGATAGCTTGGGGTCACTATACTAGGTGATAGATGTCCCAAGGATAGTGAATCTAACTGGGCTCTAACATGCTCTAATAGGGTTATCAATGACTGACTAGTTTGTCGCACCCTAGCTGTAATTGGCAACAATTGGAAATACTGCTGCATAAAACTGCTTACCTCTTGCAATTCAGATTTCATTGACTCAGTAATATTAGATTTCTCGTTAGCCAATTTATATTTACTCGGTTTTTGGCTAATTCCATTCTCGTGACATTTAATATCGATACGCTCTCTCTAGCCACCTGAGCTAAAGTTTTCTGATTCTTTTCCACATCAAGCAACTTTCGCCTGATAGTTTTCACATCATCCTCGGATACTGTGCCGAACAACACACTTAACGCTTTTCCCACTATAGGGATCACTGCCCTCTTCGATCTAGCTTGCAACAGCCCAATGCCCTTTAGATACAAATTCATCTCCTTCCATTGATATTCCATAACCCTAGCTTCTTGCTCTAAGGAAGATCATAGCTTCATGTACCCTTCCTCCTGTAAATAGTTACTCGCTACTCGTGTTCTGGCCTTATCCAATGCAATGATCTCATCTTTTAACCCGAACAACAGCATTCTGTAAGGTTTAAGGTCCACCACTAAGGTAATTAACCACTTCGACCTGGTAATTAGGACTTCACTAACTTTCTTAAAGATAGTATTTCGTTCATTCCTCCACGCATTTGCCGAGCAAATCGCAATCACAATCATCAGCAAAATTCTTCGGTCCATTCCTGCAACGAGATGCAAGAACAATTCATTCTCCATTTGTGTACACCTTTTTTATTAAGTATTTGTCTTTCCCTAGCCGGCTACAATTCTCTATAGCACAGGTAATTTATTTTGAGACATGGTCAAGGACCAGATGAGATCCACCACACCCGAAGCAAAACGAATGGAGGGGCCCTTCTCCACCCACCAGCCTATCCGAGCATCGCCAACCCCAACCGATCCAAGACACGTCTACTTTGCAATACCTCGCTCACTCAATCTAATCTTGGGGCTCAGCATTCTTAGCTCCCCTCAACCGATATTTAATGGGTATCTCCCCTGTTTCAGAGATCCCTTTTTCTTTCTGCCACCTCTCACGAAGTTGGGAAAGAGGTATCTCATCCTCTGACTCCCAATCACTTCCACTGGTTCTATTTCCAGTATTTGACATCGGAGGCTGTTCATCGACTTCTCCTTCTCCAGGCTTTATCACTTTACCTCCTTGTTCCGTTACCTCGAAGACTCGTGGGTCTTCTATCAGGTTATAATCACTTTCCTCGCCTGATTCTTCCTCCTCAGAATCTGCTAAAGTGACCCTTCTCCTTTTTCGTCGTGTTGGTTTTAACTCTGGTCCTTCCCAAGTATCTATTCTAGCCAACTTTAACTCAGTTGCATGGGCTCGTTTCACCTTCCCTGAAACTTGGTCCCATATCACAAACGTGACCGGTCCGGTCTGATCTACGATTCTATAATAAGGCTCCCATTTCGCACTCAATTTGCCCTGTCGCAGATTAACTATAATATACTGGGTCTCCAATTCCCAGCTTTACTTCCTCTCTCCCTTTATTAATTCTGGCATCACGCCTTTTCTGAGCACGGGCGATTCTTCGCCTCGCTTGCGCGAATATTCTATGCTGCTTCTCAATTATCAATTTATGGTGATCCTCACCCATGTACTTTCGTCGTGGCTTTAGCAAATTGTCCACTGGCAGCACTACATCTCGCCCAAATATCATATAGTACGGTGAGAATTTTGAAGTTTCATTCTCACAAAATCTCACTGCAGCTAGCGCCTGAGTTAAATATAAATTCCAATTCTCCTCATTGTCCTTCACCAATTTGGACAATACATCGGCTAAGTTTTTATGGAATCTCTCCACCTTAGCGTTACTCTGCGGGTGATATGGAGATGTCGTCACATGCTCCACCCTCAAACTCTCCAATGCCTCACGCATTATTCTATTTACATTCTCAGGTCCATTGTCTGTGACAGGTGACCCATAGCGAGGGAAGATTTCAGTTAAGATCACATTTGACACGGTCTGTGCCTTTTTATCAGGGATAACATATGTTTCTGGCCAATTAGTTAGCCAATCTACAAAACTCACTATATATTGATTTCCCCTGGGGGTCTCTCCATATAGACCTGATATGTCCATACTGACTTTTTCAAACGGAAAATTCGGTATGTCAGTCTCCCTCAAGGGGGCCAATCGCTGCCTCCTACCCTGGACTTGACATACCTGACAACCATTCACATACTCTGTGACTTCTACATACAATTTTGGCCAGTAGTACTTTCGGCCGATTAATTCATGGGTCTTATCAATTCCCATGTGTCCCATCCTTTCATGACACTGTACGAGGATTTCCCTTCTAAGCGCTCTCGGGGCAACCATTCTCAGCCTGGGCTCTTCCTCAGCCCCAGATAGGTAATACAACACATCGTCATGCACTATCAACTTCCTTGCTTTTCCAGCCTCCGCTTCTTTCCTCAAGGCTAGTATCTCTTCATCCCTCTGACTATTCTCGATTACTTCCTTCCAGTGTTAGTCACTGACAATCACTGAACCACCCGTTTCATCTTCCTCTAACTCAGGTCTACCCTTCAAGGTATGCGCATTTAAGACATTCACCTGGTAAGCCCTATCATCTACTCCAGGCTCTAAATGTATCGATTCTGCTTCTAACTGTTTAGGTATTCGGGATAATAAGTCAGCACAAGTATCATCCTTACCCGCTAAGTACTCAATTTTACAGTTATAGCCACTCAACTTGGGCGCCCATTGCTGAATCTTCTTGTTCGTCCATTCTGCCTCCAGCAGATATTTCAAGGGTTTATGATCAGTTTTGATCGTAAACACGGCTCCACTAAGGTAGTAGTCTAACTTTTGTACTGCGTACATAATTGCATACGCTTCTTTTTCTATCACCGGCCATCTCTGCTGTGTCTCCGAGAGCCGATGTGACAAGAAATACACAGGGAGCTCCTCCGGTATATTTGGCACCGGCCCGTCCCTGTCTGGACAAGGTTGTGTTAATACCGCACCCATGCATCTATCACTGGCATCAGTGTATAAGACCATAGGTCTGCTCAAATCTGGGTAAGTCAAAAGTGGAATCGCTGTTAACTGTTCCCTGAGACAATCAAAGGCTCGCTGACAATCCTCCGTCCACCTGAATCTAGCGTATTTCTTGGTGAGAGCTATCAGTGGTCCGGCCAATCGCGAGAAGGCAGGGATAAACCTTCTATAGTACCCAATGGCACCTATAAATCCCCTCACTTCTCTAACACTCTTGGGCGCAGGCATTGCCCTGATTATTTCTACTTTATCCAAATTAGGTTTTATCCTTTCCTTATCGATTATAAATCCCAAATACTTAGTCTCGTCTTTCATAAATTGACATTTTGGCAATTTTACTTTCAGGTTGTGTTCTCTCAACCTCTCCATCACCTTCTCTAAATGCTTAATGTGCTCTTCAGGTGTTTTGGAGAACACCAACACATCATACAGATAGACCATAGCAAAGCTCTCTAATCCTTATAAAACAATAGACATCAATTGGGTGAATATCCCTGGAGCATTAGATAGGCCAAAGGGCATCCCCCTAAAACTGAACAGCCCTAAGTGACAGGTAAAGGTTGCCTTCTCCCTGTCTACTTCGTCTAAGGCCACTTGCCAGTAACCGGATCTCAAATCCAAGGTTGAGAAACAGACTGACTTGCCCAACAATGTCAATATATCGTCAATTAAAGGCAAGGGAACGGCCACAGGTTTAGTGAAAGCGTTTAATTTCCTAAAATCTACGCAGAACCTATGTCCCCCGTCCTTCTTTTCCACTACCACTATCGGGAAACTTCAAGGCGATTTGGACCTCTCAATTATACCTGCCTCTAACATATCCTTTACGGCTTCTTCCACCACTTCTTTCTTATGAATGGGAGTCCTATAAGGCTTTAACCTTATGGGCTGATTATTACCAGTATCGATTTTCATTGAGACAGTCTGAGTCTGTCCCAATTCTCTATCATCATTAGCCACCACATCCCGTAAGGCGTACCCCATCTCCTCACCCTTCAGTATCTTTACGGTTTTACCGGACGTATTAGCTAACAGCACAGGGATTAACTCCTCCCTTCTTCATTATCACTGTATTTATCTACGGGTATTATTTGATGGGTCTCACCATCCAACCCCATACCACTTATCTGACCTTCACAGGATACCACCACCCTCGGGGTATCTTTGTATCTTTGTTCGCTACTACCACCAGAGTACCCTTTTTCTGTCCTCCCAAGGGAACTTCTATCTTGTCCAAGATTAGCTTCGCTGGTTCAAACTCCAGCCGAGCCCTTCGGGCTTTCAACCAATCCTCTCCTAGGATTAGTTCTTCACACACATCTGGAGCCACATACAGGCTGTGATCAACTTCCACACCCCCTACCTTTATAGGACATACTATCCTCCCATCTAGCCTCATCTGGCTGCCATCGGCCTGGCTAACATCCAGATCAGGTTGTAACAGAGTTCGTTTAACTCTCAACCTCCTTATCACCTCCCTATTCACTAGCGAGACTGAAGCGCCCGTATCGATCAAGGCTTTACCCTAGGACCCTGAACATAGGCTTCACAACTTAATTCGCTCAGCTCTGTCAGTGTCGAATAGACCATTGCTCTATTCTTCCTTTTCCTAGATTTCCATACACGTGACATAGGAGCTGGCAATAAGGGTTTCTCCCAATTTTCCTTTTCACGGCAAGTCTTTTTCAGGTGACCCACTCCTCGACATTGCCAACATCTCTTTTCTCTGCAAACTCTGGCTACGTGGTCAGTCTGACCACAAGACGAACACTTTCTGATTATATTACACTGGGCTACCCTCCCTTTTAGTTCTGAGGGGGCAGCCCCTTCCCGTTTCCCTGGTTTCTCTGTTTAGAGAGGGACTTAATTGAGGAAGGCTCTCTCCTTCTCTCAGGGGGTCTATTTACTAATCTTCCTCCTTGTCCCTCGATGGACACTCCATGGAGCGATGACCCTCTCCTCGACACTGCCAACATATCAGTCCGGAGCATCTCTGGGGTGGATCATGGAACCCACGCCATCTTGACCAATTCTGGCGCCTGGGGTCATCCTCTTCCTCCCAATTTTCCTGCCGCCTATATCCTACCTCCTACCTTACTGGAGGTTTGTAAATTCTCTGCCTATCCTTTGGGGTTTTCCTTGCCCCCGAACCCCCATCACGTGCCCTCTCTATCACACTCACACTTTGCCTGGCCATCTGCACACATCTGGCCACATCGTCAGGTCTATCATTTAAGACCTCTCTCTTGATGTCCTCATCTAAGAGGGCATCTATGAAACAGTCAGCCATCCGGGTTTGAAGCACAGGATTCGCCCGGATTTCGTCTTCAGGGAAGGCCAACAGTGTCAATCCCTTTAGTCTTTCGGCCAGTTCGGCAAACGATTCTCCCTCTCTTTGCCTAACCTGCCCCAGGCTCCTCATGGCCTGAATTGCGGACGGCTCTCACGCATACTCTATCTTCAGTTCGTCTTGAAGCTGAGTCCAGGTTATCCCTGTATCCTCACTCAGCTCCTTGTCTATGAAATCGGACACTAGCCCTTCTGCTGCCTCAAAGGCCAGCAGAACCAACTCTCTTTCCGACAGATTATATACTAACTTTTTTTTTCTAATGGCCTTTAGCTAATCTTTAACTTCAACGGGTCCCCCCCAAACGAGGACATTCTCACATTCGTTAGTATCGTCTTAAACTCCCTGGTTATTTCCTCCACCCCAGGCACATCTGTCTCTATCGATACTTCCCTACTCATTGTTCCTATAAGATTCCCTTAGCAACAATATCCCAAACAACCAGCAATAAGACCTTCAATTTGCAACAATAATAAAAAAAAAAAAAAAAAATTTTCCTAACAACAATAATCAAAAAGAAATAACACGATTTTCTCAATAGCTGAAAAAAACAAACAATCGACAAGACACGGCGAGCTCTGTCCCAGATGAAACGAAAATAATAAAAAAAGAATCAAAGGGGAAACCAAAAGGTGTCCTACCTGTCGCTGTCCTCTTGTGGATTGTGCTGCTCACGTGCTGGATCTTTTCACGGGCCGAATGTCTCAATTGTTGAATGTCTCAAGTGTTGATTATCTCAAGGGTCGACTTCTCTGACTGTCTCGCGTTGAACGTCTCAATTGTTGAATGTCTCAAGTGTTGATTATCTCAAGGGTCGACTTCTCTGACTGTCTCGCGTTGAACGTCTCAATTGTTGAATGTCTCAAGTGTTGATTATCTCAAGGGTCGACTTCTCTGACTGTCTCGCGTTGAACGTCTCAATTGTTGAATGTCTCAAGTGTTGATTATCTCAAGGGTCGACTTCTCTGACTGTCTCGCGTTGAACGTCTCAATTGTTGAATGTCTCAAGTGTTGATCATCTCAAGGGTCGACTTCTCTGACTGTCTCGCGTTGAACGTCTCAATTGTTGAATGTCTCAAGTGTTGATTATCTCAAGGGTCGACTTCTCTGACTGTCTCGCGTTGAACGTCTCAATTGTTGAATGTCTCAAGTGTTGATCATCTCAAGGGTCGAATTCTCTGACTGTCTCGCGTTGAACGTCTCAATTGTTGAATGTCTCAAGTGTTGATTATCTCAAGGGTCGACTTCTCTGACTGTCTCGCGTTGAACGTCTCAATTGTTGAATGTCTCAAGTGTTGATTATCTCAAGGGTCGAATTCTCTGACTGTCTCGCGTTGAACGTCTCAATTGTTGAATGTCTCAAGTGTTGATTATCTCAAGGGTCGACTTCTCTGACTGTCTCGCGTTGAACGTCTCAATTGTTGAATGTCTCAAGTGTTGATTATCTCAAGGGTCGACTTCTCTGACTGTCTCGCGTTGAACGTCTCAATTGTTGAATGTCTCAAGTGTTGATTATCTCAAGGGTCGACTTCTCTGACTGTCTCGCGTTGAACGTCTCAATTGTTGAATGTCTCAAGTGTTGATTATCTCAAGGGTCGACTTCTCTGACTGTCTCGCGTTGAACGTCTCAATTAATGAATGTCTCAAGTGTTGATCATCTCAAGGGTCGAATTCTCTGACTGTCTCGCGTTGAACGTCTCAATTGTTGAATGTCTCAAGTGTTGATTATCTCAAGGGTCGACTTCTCTGACTGTCTCGCGTTGAACGTCTCAATTGTTGAATGTCTCAAGTGTTGATTATCTCAAGGGTCGAATTCTCTTACTGTCTCGCGTTGAACGTCTCAATTGTTGAATGTCTCAAGTGTTGATCATCTCAAGGGTCGAATTCTCTGACTGTCTCGCGTTGAACGTCTCAATTGTTGAATGTCTCAAGTGTTGATTATCTCAAGGGTCGACTTCTCTGACTGTCTCGCGTTGAACGTCTCAATTGTTGAATGTCTCAAGTGTTGATCATCTCAAGGGTCGACTTCTCTGACTGTCTCGCGTTGAACGTCTCAATTGTTGAATGTCTCAAGTGTTGATTATCTCAAGGGTCGAATTCTCTGACTGTCTCGCGTTGAACGTCTCAATTGTTGAATGTCTCAAGTGTTGATCATCTCAAGGGTCCAATTCTCTGACTGTCTCGCGTTGAACGTCTCAATTGTTGAATGTCTCAAGTGTTGATTATCTCAAGGGTCGACTTCTCTGACTGTCTCGCGTTGAACGTCTCAATTGTTGAATGTCTCAAGTGTTGATTATCTCAAGGGTCGAATTCTCTGACTGTCTCGCGTCGGATTCCCCCAAGGGTCGAATCCTGGTTCACAACGGCACCAATATGTACCACCCCGTCTCCGCTTGGAAGTTGTTGTTCTCCTCTAGTCGAGTGGTCAGCGTTGATCGTCTTTGGCGTTGACTCGTCATAATCGTCCACCGGTCTGCCTTCGCCGTCCGCAACGCAGGCACCAGACAGCTCGAGTTCTTCCAGTGAAGTGACCATACACTGCTCCACCCCACGTTGTGTTTCTTTAAGTGATAAGGCAGCGACGTTTCACCCCTGCAAGGAAAAGGTTAAACACACGGACGACTGGAGACGCTGGCACAAATGTAAAATAAAACAGAACACTGTTATATATGTAGATAATAAAAAAAAATCTTTATCCTGTTTTCAATGTTCAAAAACTGCACAGTCAAACGAAGGGAGTGAGTGTGTAACTGGTAATATGGCGACTTGGCTGGGTTCCGATCTCAGGGCAGCTTATCTTCAGGAATGATCGGCAACGATTAGGATGGTAAATTCGTTTCTCAATCTAACCGACCGGGAGACTGGCTGACCAGTTTGAAAGTGCGCGCAGATCCAAAAAATGGGTTGTTTAAATAAGAAAACCCTGCCTGGCAATTCCTTTCAGATGTCATTTTCTTGCCAAATTACATTACTCAGGGCTCTTATCGTATAGATCTGCTTAGGTAACCAAAACTCTCGGTACGGAGGGGAATTCCCTCTTAATGGTTATTTACGTCATAACCCTAGGGGCGGTCGGTCCCCTCACCTCCAACTACCGTGGAGTCGATCCTCTTACTATCACCGGTGACGTATGCTAGGGGCTGGTCCTGGTTCTCCAACCACCTTGGAATTAATCCTCTCACTATTCCCAGTGACGTCACCCCGGCGACTCTCTGCTTCTACCTTAGATCCTCGGATCGTGTGGGCGAACAGGCGGGGTCTATATTAATACTAATTAATATTTCCTTATCTGATTTCTACAGTGAAATACAGTTCCCCCAAACAACATTATTCAGTGGCCGACATATGGCCATTACCTGTCAACACGCGTCGGCTTATTGCAGCTTCTGGCCGACGAATCTTTTTCCAAAATATTTTTCCAAAACAACATTATCGCAATAGCTCCTCCTCTCCGGCCATTAATTATATCAACACGGGAACATATGTCCCAGGAAGAAGGAAAAGCCTTTTTCAAAACAGTCATAAACTATAACTTTGCTAACTCAGCATCTGTCTCGTCAAATTCCATTTCCTCGGCCATTCATCTCAATTTCTTATCTTATTTACCCAGGATCGGCAATGACTACCGCCATCCAATTCTGTTCTGCACGCAGTCACCCAGCCAAGTAATTACTGTCTGTTAAGTCTTCCAGAACCGGGTCCTACCCTTATATTGTCACAATAAATTTAAATGAGAACATTTGGACACCTGAAAATGTTATGAAATGAAAACATCATTTTTATTTACATTTTTGTTGTTGTTAAAATCCGAATTTTCGCTAAATAGCATGGCTGTATCAAAGAGAGGAGAATCCGGGGTAGATTTTTTTCCCTTTTCTTCACAATGTAATTTTTAAGGGGTCGAGTCTCTCGAAGAGAAAAACAATATCTTGTATCGGCGTTTTTTGAAATCCTTGTGTGCAATCCCCCGGTTTAAGCGCAAAATTTAAGGAATGGAAAGTCACACATTTTAGAAAACATTTTCTTATAAATTTAAATGAGAATATTTGAAATTTTAATTTATAAATTTAAATGAGAACATTTGAAAACAGGAAAATGTTAAGAAATGATAAAATCATTTTTATTTGCATTTTTAATTTTGTTATTTTCGAATTTTCACAAAAATTCATGGCTGTATCAAGAAGAGGATAGTCCGATGTAGTTTTCTTTTCTTTTTCTTCAAAATGTTATTATGAAGAGGTCGAGCTTCCCGAAGAGAAAAAACGTTTTGTATCCGTGCTTTTTGAAATCCGTGTGTGTAGTCGATCGGTTTAAGCGCGAAATTAAAGAAAGTTCTTGTTGTTAATAATGTTTCAATCCTTTAAAAAATAGTTTTAATTTGTTTTCGATAAATACATTTATGAATTGAAAATAAGGCTATAAATTCATGTTTTGTGAGAGAACTATCGCAAAGCATCAAGTCAGTTGAAAATTTTGAAATATACTTTTCGCCTTTTCTCGGAAAATAACTCTATCAAAATTAATTCTATCGACATGTTCCCTCGTTTGGATAGGATTGCCAAGTCTGTAAGCCTTGTCTTGCTCATTTTTGATCGAAGGTAGTTTTTTATGAGCTTCAGTTTCAAGAAAAGCGTATTTACTTGCAAGATTGTGGACATCTGTAAGATATTTCTTCAGCCAACCTGTCTATGACATACAGCATTTCCCACCTCAATTCAGTATCAAACCCCAGTGCTGCATCAGTCTATTGTTCACCATCCATTCGTTTCTGTTTGCTTAGGGTTAGGGTTAGGGTAAGGGTTGGGGTTAGCTTTTTCTTTTTTGCTTGTCTACTTCTTATATTATTGAACAACATCCTTGATAAAATTGTCACTAGGATTGTTAGGATTAGGGTTAGGGTTGGTCTTAGGGTTAGGGTTAGGATTAGGGTAAGGGTTGGGGTTAGCTTTTTCTTTTTTGCTTGTCTACTCCTCCTTATAACAAGATGCTCCATGTTTATCCCTATTTCAGAGTATTTTTTTGACTCGTCTATTGCAGTGCCCACCATATTTTCTCTATTCTGAAGAAGGTAATCTCTCAACGCCGTCAGCCTGACAGAACTTTGGTGCAGATCCAGCCCCTTATCTTGAAGATACTTATGGACATCATTGATTTCTGGGAGAATAGTTTTCCAAAGGCTCAGAAATAAAAGAAACGGAAACAACAATACCGAGTTGAGAATTAAAGATGCATCTGATCTTATAGTTGAATTTTCTCCTCCTTCTGTGAGCTATTCCATGGCACTGATGACTTCCAATAATGTTTTTTACCACAACATTTACAGCTTGTGTTCGACTACTACATCCAGTTTCTACAGTCCGCTTGATACTTAAACCAGTCAACTGAATCAAGACGTCCCAGCGATGTATAGATGCAGAAAAGAACGAGAATAACCGGTCAAGTATGCCAAAAAATGTAACAAAGTGAATCACTACAGAAGCAGTATGTACACAAGCCAGATTTAATGGATGGTTAATGCATGGAACGAAGAGAGCTTTTGGGTTGGTGTCGGAGATTCGTTTCTGCACACCCGATCGGTGGCCTGCCATAATAGCATCATTGTCAAATGCCTGGCAGATACAGTCGTTAATCTGAATCGCATCGTTCTGCAGTTCTCACAACATCAGTTGGGAAATGTCATCCGCGCTTTTACCTTTTGTCTCGATGAAGCGGAGAAACGAGTCATCCACTGTTATTTTATTTTTTATCAATTTTTACGTAGCGCAACACTTCACTCATCTGGTCCTTGTGAGATACATCAGAAATGCTATAAAAAATATTTGCTTTCTTTGATCTGATCGATGATTTTTTTCTCACCTGCTTTGCCAAAATGTTCACAAATTCATTTTGAATTTCAGGTGACAGATAAGAAATAGCGATTTTCTTTCCCAGGTTAACTTTTCCCAAA
Source organism: Euprymna scolopes (assembly GCF_053919585.1). Lineage (NCBI taxonomy): Eukaryota > Metazoa > Mollusca > Cephalopoda > Sepiida > Sepiolidae > Euprymna > Euprymna scolopes. The sequence goes on along the minus strand of NC_136527.1, from coordinate 44,964,736 downwards.
TGTTCACGGAGCACAAGGTCATACTTGGCCAATAAATTTACCAATTCTAAAAAATATTCCCTTTGTTTTCTTGATCTCTTTCATCATTATATATGTCTTTCCGGTGACCCACTGACCCAGTAGTGCCAGATTCTGCTTGACGAGAAACTTGATTACGTCCAGCAATCTAGCTAGAATATCCTGCCACTCCTTAGTTTCCTTCTCAATAAGATGTTGCTCTACTTTGTCAATTGCCTTTCCTTCCAGTTGATAAACACTTGAACATAAGATGTTCATATACTTTCGGGTTTAATTTCTATTAATTCGTAAAACCCACATCAGCAGAAAAATTTGACAGTCCAATTGAAAACAGTTTGAACCAGAAGCAAAATAAAGCTTCTCTGGAAGGAGAATACACCACCCATGTTCTAAAAATTTTTTCACCGTTGCACAATTCTAGATAGAACCATTTTTTACGTAGTTTTCTAACGACACCTTTTGTTTTTGTTTCTGGTCGGACTACTTCCTTGAATTCATGATCCAGCAGCTGGCCATAAATCAACACCTGTAAAATCGGTTGCTGTGTATGTTTTCGCGCCATGGTTGCCATTCCAATTCTTCCACTTGAGGTGCATTAACATCATTGACAGTTTTGATGTATCAACGCTATCAATGTCGACTTTCGAAGTAACAACTTCACTTCGGTTTCAGCATGATTTTCGACCTTCGTTTCGGCCATTTCGGCCACAGAAGTCTTTTCCGTGAATTTCAACAGCGTGCCTTTATTCTTTTTGCTTCCTCTTCTTTTATTTTTCGCTTTTTACGGAATGCCGCATCACTCTCCTTCATTCTCTTTATTACGGTACCTTCTTTCAAAATTCATGAAATATTCCTAAAAAAATAAAAATTCTTGTGTTGTTCCGAACTAGTACAACAAAAGGTGAGATATCCCCCATAAAATCATCTTTTTCTGAGATACCTAACCCTAAATATATAGAGAGACAGAGAGATCGTCACTACCTCCCTAAAACAAGAAACTTACGAGGAAAGAGTCTTTCATTTTATTTTCTATTTTAAATGTTACTTATGTTTATGGCCACTTTTCTATTCTGTTGAATATTTTATTTTCTATTTATGAGCGGTTAAGTTTCAAATATGTGCGCAAAAAACAAATCTGAAAACGAAGCTCCTCGCGCCTTCTTCATGAAGACGAAGAAGGGGCATGTAACATTTACTTGCTGTATATTTGATTTTTTACTAGTTATAGAATCTCTCTGTATTTAAAGCAACCAAAAAATAATTAAAATCCTATTTCCAGAAATGATTCATCATAATATACTTCAGTTTAATCACAAATACGTCAGTGATTATAAAATTTTAATAGTTTGAAAAAACCAATTACTCCATGATTGTTTGAAACTTGACAGAAATTCGGCAAATAGAAAGCCACTTAAATAGTATTTGGGGTGTAGCACTTAGTTCCCATTTAAAACTGTATCCCCTGATATGACGATCATAAAATCTGTTTACAGTCAATTTTTATTCCGTACTTGCTTAATGTTTCTACAATTCCAAAATTACGTCATTTCCTGTCGCTAATTTTCCGTGGTATCACTTCATTATCAGTGATGTTTTGAAAGTATTTTCTTGACAAAATGTTTTGTTTAATTTTTCAACATGTTTTGGGACATGTAAATCAACTGCTTTCTTTGAAAAGTTGGTTTCAAAAAAGCTTGCATGAATTATCATTGTTTTACAAATAAAATAAATTTACATCGTATTTGATGTTATTATCATTTTAGTGTTAGGGATAATTTAAAAACAATACATATTTATGATTAGTAACAATAATAAAAAAAGCAGATTAAAAATTTTAAACAATCGGTTTCGGAATCGTAAATTATGGATACATTTTTCCGATTCCAATACCTCCAAATGTTCCGATTTTTTACAACATTTCCGGTATAAAATTTGAGATTTTTTTTAGCATTAATTTATTTTTTCAATTTTCTATTTTTACCCTATCAAAATGCTGCCCTTGACATGTGCCGCTCGTAAAACAGGGACACATTTTTCGATTGCAATACCTCCAAAATTTCTAATTTTTTTTTACAAATTATCAGTTATAAATTTAACATATTTTGTTAGCTTTTATTTATTTTTTCTATGTTCTATTATTATCCTCTCAAATGATGGGTCGCTCATAAAACAGGGACATATTTTCTGAACCCGATGCCCCCAAACGTTCAGATTTTTTAGATTTTCGTTAAAAAAGTTCTGATAATTTGTTAGCTTTTTATTTATTATTTTTTCTATTTTTAACCTTTAACAATGCCGCCCCTTTCATGTGCCGCTCATAATATTTGGACATTTTTATTTATTTATTTATTATTTTTTTCTTTTTTTAACCTTTTAAAATGCCGCCCCTTTCATGTGCCGCTCATAATATTTGGACATTTTTTTTTATTTATTTATTATTATTTTCTTTTTTTAACCTTTTAAAATGCCGCCCCTTACATGTGCCGCTCAGAATATAGAGACATTATTTATTATTATTATTATTTTTTCTATTTGTAACCTTTTAAAATGCCGCCCCTTACATGTGCCGCTCAAAATATAGGGACACATTTTTTTTTATTTATTATTTTTTCTATTTTTAACCTTTTAAAATGCCGCCCCTTACATGTGCCGCTCATAATATATGGACATATTTTTTTTTATTTATTATTTTTTCTATTTTTAACCTTTTAAAATGCCGCCCTTTACATGTGCCGCTCATAATATACGGACATATTTTTTATTTATTCTATTTTTAACCTTTTAAAATGCCGCCCTTTACATGTGCCGCTCATAATATTTGGACATTTTTTTTATTTACTATTTTTTTTTATTTTTAACCTTTAACAATGCCGCCCCTTACATGTGCCGCTCATAATATAGGGACATATTTTTTTCTAATTATTTTTTCTATTTTTAACCTTTTAAAATGCCGCCCCTTACATGTGCCGCTAATAATATAGGGACATATTTTTCATTTATTTATTATTTTTTCTATTTGTAACCTTTTAAAATGCCGCCCCTTTAATGTGCCGCTCATAATATAGGGACATATTTTTCATTTATTTATTATTTTTTTTCTATTTTTAACCTTTTAAAATGCCGCCCCTTAAATGTGCCGCTCATAATATAGGGACATATTTTTTATTTATTTATTATTTTTTCTATTTTTAACCTTTTAAAATGCCGCCCCTTACATGTGCCGCTCATAATATAGGGACATATTTTTCATTTATTTATTATTTTTTTTTCTATTTTTAACCTTTTAAAATGCCGCCCCTTACATGTGCCGCTCATAATATAGGGACATATTTTTTATTTATTTATTATTTTTTTTCTATTTTTAACCTTTTAAAATGCCGCCTCTTACATGTGCCGCTCATAATATAGGGACATATTTTTAATTTATTTATTATTTTTTCTATTTTTAACCTTTTAAAATGCCGCCCCTTAAATGTGCCGCTCATAATATAGGGACATATTTTTAATTTATTTATTATTTTTTTCTATTTTTAACCTTTTAAAATGCCGCCCCTTACATGTGCCGCTCATAATATAGGGACATATTTTTCATTTATTTATTATTTTTTTTCTATTTTTAACCTTTAAAAATGCCGCCCCTTACATGTGCCGCTCATAATCTAGGGACATATTTTTTATTTATTTATTATTTTTTTTCTATTTTTAACCTTTTAAAATGCCGCCTCTTACATGTGCCGCTCATAATATAGGGACATATTTTTCATTTATTTATTATTTTTTCTATTTGTAATCTTTTAAAATGCCGCCCCTTAAATGTGCCGCTCATAATATAGGGACATATTTTTCATTTATTTATTATTTTTTTTCTATTTTTGACCTTTTAAAATGCCGCCCCTTAAATGTGCCGCTCATAATATAGGGACATATTTTTCATTTATTTATTATTTTTTTTCTATTTTTTACCTTTTAAAATGCCGCCCCTTACATGTGCCGCTCATAATATAAGGACATATTTTTCATTTATTTATTATTTTTTTTCTATTTTTAACCTTTTAAAATGCCGCCCCTTACATGTGCCGCTCATAATATAGGGACATATTTTTCATTTATTTATTATTTTTTTCTATTTTTAACCTTTTAAAATGCCGCCCCTTACATGTGCCGCTCATAATATACGGACATATTTTTAAAATTTTTTTTTTATTTCTTAAACCTTTTAAAATGCCGCCCCTTATATGTGCCGCTCATAATATAGGGACATATTTTTAATTTATTTATTATTTTTTTCTATTTTTAACCTTTTAAAATGCCGCCCCTTACATGTGCCGCACATAATATACGGACATATTTTTTTAATTTTTTTTTATCTCTTAAACCTTTTAAAATGCCGCCCCTTATATGTGCCGCTCATGATATAGGGACATATTTTTATTTATTTTTTTTCTATTTTTACCCTTTTAAAATGCCGCCCATTACATGTGCCGCTCATAATATAGGGACATATTTTTTATTTATTTTTTATTTTTTTTCTATTTTTAACCTTTTAAAATGCCGCCCCTTACATGTGCCGCTCATAATATAGGGACATTTTTTTTATTATTATTTTTGTCTATTTTTAACCTTTTGAAAACTGCTTGTTAACGGCAAGTTAATGAAACACGTGAAAGTACGCCTTTAACAATTTTGTTAATTTGTATGAATTTTGATGAGGATTAGAGTCTTAGATCTCAGGATAGTCTGTCAGCAAACAGAAATATGCCGTGCTGCAGGTGACGTGATTAAAAGTTTCCCTAGATAAATATATGAGAAATGTGTCACATGATATGGCAAAGAAGTATCTCATGTGTTTGAGGATAGAAAAGAGTTTCCAATCTGAATCTGGAAAAAATCTTGAAAGAAGAAACACATTTTAATGCCAAATTACGTGAATACAGTGAAACAATAAAAAATGAATAAAACTATTTAATTAAAAGTTAAATTAATGAAAATGTAAATTCTAACATTTTGTTAACTTTATTTCCCGTTTTCTAACAAAAGAACTAAAGAAATGATTTAACACTAATGTCATGTCATATCGCTGGTGACTTAGATGCATACGTTTACATGATTTAGACATGAGAGAATTGTGTAAATAGCTCAGTAGAAGTAAACCTTATACAACGTATTTTCATCAGATAATAATAGATCAATTATTCTAAGTAGAAAGATTTGTTCACATTAAGAAGTATCTCATGTATTTGAGGATAGAAAAGAGTTTCCAATTTCAATCTGAAAAGAATCTTGAAAGAAGAAACATATTTTTTAATACCAAATTACGTGAATACATGGAAAAATAAAAAATGCAGAATAAAATACTTAATCAAAAGTTAAATTAATAAAAGAATCAATTCGAACATTTTGTTAACTTTATTTCACGTTTGCAGGGATGTGACCTTGCATTTTTTGGATGTTGTCAATCTAAGAGCTTCCAATGCATAAACTGGGCCTTGGTCTCTGAATCATTCTTTAGAAAACTTTTGACTCACATTCTTAGCACATCTCCAAATTAATTCTAGAACAATCGACACATGTCATAATCACGTCGCACACCAGTTCTCATTATATAAGTTAAGAAATGTTGACTCTGGTCACTAACAGAGCAGTGACTATTTAGGAATAGCAGACGCTACATGTAAAATGACGCCACCATCTCCCTGCAAGATTTGTGAAAACTTAATGTCATAATTTCCTGACAGGGATATACATACAACAGGAGACTGTTTGTAAATTTCATACCATGAAACTTTGAGAATAAAAACTTTGTTTATTTAAAGAAAATTATTAACATTATCAAAGGATTATTTTATTTTGTTTCGTTAGAGAAAAGCCACATACATTACAAAAATATAGAATTTCGATTTTTCTTATTTTACTTTGTCATAAAAATCAAAATATACTTGGCTAGCATGTGTGCATGCTTCAAAAGGTCTTGTAAGAAAAACCGGAAAAATAGAATAAAACAGTTCTCAATGGGTTTTATGTTAGATGGTCATTTAAGCGACGTAGACTGTCACATTCTTATGCAAATGATAAAGGTGAATAAGTTTTCACAAAAGAATGTCGAATTGACCTGATAAATTGTTAGTTAAACCATATACTTTAGTTAGTTTGAAGAGATCCTCTTGGAACTTACACGTGATTTTATTACGATATGAATTCATATCCAAGGACAAATTTATAGACAGTTATTATCCCTGTTATTGCTTCGTTGCAAAAGTTTAGTGTTCTAAGCATTGTGTTAAAAATATTTATAAGGATTTGTCATGAGGCTAGCTTGTAGATTTCATATAGTTTTTTCTTTTTCTCAAAGTTCTCAGAAATCAAGGGGCTCCCTACCTACAATAAATTTTTCTTTTTATTCAAAGAACCAGAATGTTGTTTGTCTCTTTTTTAATTTAATATATTTCAATCAAGAAATTAATTCTCATACATTTCAACCGAGAAGTCATTTCACCAAATATATTTGTCAGTTTTTTTTAATTCATTTATCTAATTCAGTTGTTCTTATAATTACTAAAATAGAAATTTTCCAAACATTCCACCTTTTTTCTATCTTCTTAAAAGCAGTTGTAATCAAGCTTTCATTGTGAGCAGTCATTATAATTCTATCCTGATCATAGTGAGGAAATCCTCTTTAAAGCCAGTCTATAAAACCTTCCTTACTTATATAATAATAATTCGAGAAAAAACTTAGCACACTATTGTTTGGCACATTTTTCCAATTTTTGAAATACAAAGTGTGGAATATTTTTAACTACTGTCAAGTCCACCATCATTAGGAACGCTCTGTATGTATTTTCATATACTTCAACAAATATCAACCGGATGCAAAAGAAGAACCACATACTTAACAAGAATATCGTTTCTCTCCTGCATGTGTTTTCATATGCCTCACCAAATGTGACCTCCATGCAAAAGAAGAACCACATACTTCACAAGAATGTCGTTTCTCTCCCATATGTGTTTTCATATGACTTAACAAATTTGACTTCCATGCAAAAGAAGAACCCCATACTTCACAAGAATGTGGTTTCTCTCCCGTATGTGTTTTCCTATGACGCAACAAACTTGACTTATGTGCAAAAGAAGAACCACATACTTCACAAGAATGTGGTTTCTCTCCCGTATGTGTTTTCATATGACGCACAAAAGTGGACTTATGTGCAAAAGAAGAACCACATACTTCACAAGAATGTGGTTTCTCTCCCGTATGTGTTGTCATATGAGTCAATAAAGTTGACCTCCGTGCAAAAGAAGAACCACATACTTCACAAGAATTTGGTTTCTCTCCCGTATGTGTTGTCATATGACTCAGTAAAGTTGACCTCTGTGCAAAAGAAGAACCACATACTTCACAAAAATGTGGTTTCTCTCCCGTATGTGTGTTCATATGACGCAAAAAAGTTGACTTATGTGCAAAAGAAGAACCACATAATTCACAAGAATGTGGTTTCTCTCCCGTATGTGTTTTCATATGACTCAATAAATGTGACCTCTGTGCAAAAGAAGAACCACATACTTCACAAAAATGTGGTTTCTCTCCCGTATGTGTTTTCATATGACTCAATAAATGTGACCTCTGTGCAAAAGAAGAATCACATACTTGACATGAATGTGATTTAAGTGCAAAAGAAGAACCACATACTTCACAAGAATGTGGTTTCTCTCCCGTATGTGTTAGCATATGATGCAATAAACTTGACTTCCGTGCAAAAGAAAAACCACCTACTTCACAAGAATGTTGCTTGTATCTCATGTTTGCTTGCATCTGATTCCACAAAAAGTAGGAATGTAATGAAGTGTATAATGATAGGCACGCTAATAAATTTCAACTTACGTAAGTTTGTATGAAGAAATTCATAATTATTTTAAACGATTTTTAAATCAACAATGCCGAAAGGTGCTTCTTATCCATTAATGAATTTCTTTTCATTGTTGCAAATTCTGAAAGTATAAAATAAATTTGAAAAAGTACATTTCATGTTGTAAAATTCAATTTATTATGTTGGTAGTTATTAAAAATATCCAAACATCTATTAATAATGAAATTAAAATATAAAATGAGTATATTTTTAATTCAATACAGGTTTGTTTACAAAATTAATGTGTTTTTATTTTTCCAACTGAAAATAATCACGTTTTTTTATTTTAGAGATAAGGATTGAGTCTTCATATTTGATTCTTCAAAATACTGTTCTCCACTTGGGTGTTATTTTCACAACGTTTCTATGTTACCTCCGATCTTATTTGGGTTTATTTTGTCGAACTTGAGAACCTTTCTCTTGAACTAAAAAATCTTTACATAATTCTGAATGGAACGTTTTATTTAGTACATGAGATTAGCACACTCTCGTATTTGTAGCGATGACTGCGTACAAATTCCTAGTATGAATTTGCAGAACTACTTTGTTTCTAGATGTTATTAGTATTCATTACTTCATATATATATATATATATATATATATATATATATATAGATGTATAGACAGTTTTATTACATATTACTACATGTATATATTATTTATTATTAATGGTTCCTTATCGTGTTAAATAATATATAACTTAGCTTACTCGTCATTGTTCTTCTCTATTTATAATTTTTACTTTATCCCATAATGGTAGATGATTTAACTTTTCCATCCATATATATTCTGCCATATCTGATTTTTAAATCTTTCCACATATTACAGCTTTTCAACATATTTCTAATTTTATTGTTAGTGAATGACATGGCTCACATTTGTATAATTTTCCACATTTACATGGCATCTCTTAGTCATGATTTTTACATAAGCGGATTGACATGAACATGTTTCTGGAGAGTCGAATCACTTTTGAATATTCTATTTTGTCTAGCTCTCTGATGTATTGTTTTCTTAAACGTTCCTTATTTTGACATGTATTTTTATCAGTAGCAATACACATGAACGATAAAATGCTTTGGATAATCACAGATTCTAAGGGGATTCTGATAAAATAGTCATATTTTAGAAACCAAAGCATTTTAAGTCGTCAATATACCACTGTTTTTTTTTCAAACAAATACATAATTATGTGCAGTATATATTTTAAGAGTTTTAAACAAATCAATTTATAAATAATAATGTTCATTATATATGTTAAGAGTTTTAAACAAATCAATTCATAAATAATAACGTGCATTATATATTTTAAGAGTTTTAAACAAATCAATTCATAAATAATAACGTGCATTATATATTTTAAGAGTTTTAAACAAATAAATTGATAAATGTGCATTGTTTATTTTAAGAGTTTTAAACAAATCAATTTATAAATAATAATGTACATTGTATATTTTAAGAGTTTTAAGCAAATAAATTTATAAATAATAATGTACATTATATATTTTAAGAGTTTTAAGCAAATAAATTTATGAATAATAATGTACATTATATATTTTAAGAGTTTTTAGCAAATAAATTTATAAATAATAATGTACATTGTATATTTTAAGAGTTTTAAGTAAATAAATTTATGAATAATAATGTACCTTATATATTTTAAGAGTTTTAAGCAAATAAATTTATAAATAATAATGTACATTGTATATTTTAAGAGTTTTAAGCAAATAAATATATAAATAATAATGTACATTGTATATTTTAAGAGTTTTAAGCAAATAAATATATAAATAATAATGTACATTGTATATTTTAAGAGTTTTAAGCAAATAAATTTATAAATAATAATGTACATTGTATATTTTAAGAGTTTTAAGCAAATAAATTTATGAATAATAATGTACCTTATATATTTTAAGAGTTTTAAACAAATAAATTTATAAATAATAATGTACATTGTATATTTTAAGAGTTTTAAGCAAATAAATATATAAATAATAATGTACATTGTATATTTTAAGAGTTTTAAGCAAATAAATTTATAAATAATAATGTACATTGTATATTTTAAGCAAATAAATTTATGAATAATAATGTACCTTATATATTTTAAGAGTTTTAAACAAATAAATTTATAAATAATAATGTACATTGTATATTTTAAGAGTTTTAAGCAAATAAATTGATAAAAAATGTTAACACCATAAAATGGCGTTTTCAATAAGATTTTGTAACAACTACCCCGATTTCTAAATGCTCGTACTGCACTGGTATGAAGAATTTTTTCATGAGATTTAGAATCTAGCCAAGAAAAGATGGCACTTTTAATAGTTTCGCCTGTCTGAACTAGATTTGAGAACTCGTTTTTCCATTGTGTAAAAAGAGATTTAAACATGAGTATGGAATTTTTTGTTTTAATTTTATTTGAACTATCATGTTAAATAAAACAATCTTTTTACTGTTGTAATCGGTTAAAATAACAATTGTATAGTTTTCTGTTGTTGTAAATAGCGAATTAAAAACATGATATCCGGAAAAAAACGTTTTGATTTTGAGTGTAGACTGTAGCATTAGGAATAGCATCATAACCAGAAGCAGCGATAGCACAGCCACTGTAAAAGGACGTTTTTGTTGTTGATTCTTATTTGTTTTAATTTTATTTTGAATTTCGTTTTTTGTTGTTGATTTTTATTCCAGATCGATTTTTTTAAATTGAAAATTGGATTATAAAAAAATTTTCTTACATGTTTAGTTAGAGCTATTTTCTTATCAAGCATATAAATATTTAAAAACTTTGACTAGTGGTCAAAATTTTAAATGTTGTGTTTTTGTTTTGAACAACCGAAAATGTGACTGAATTATTTTTTACGTTCACATGTATGAGCGGTATCAGCTATCTATTTTTTTAATTTTCGTCTTTTTTCCAATGTTTGCAGCGAATTATTATTGAATAGAAACTAATGTGCCCAATTATGAAAAATGCAAAATCGATATTTGTAGGAGATGCTCAGTTAAGAAATAAAAACAGTAGAAAAACACATGAAATGTAATTAAAAAAAATCAAATTTCTTCTAAATGTGTGAACAATTTTTCAGCTTTAACAAAACCTTGTTTTTTTTTAATATATAAATGTCAGCTTTAAAAATAGTTATTATTTTTTAAATATATAAATAGGTGGGTAAAAATACTTGATACTTTTCCAAACGTGGCGTTTTCTGTTAGAGTGACGTCACTTGTTTTAAATGACAATTATTTTTTTGTTTCTATCAAATTTCCAGGATGTTAACATATAATTTCCCTTAGCGCTAATTGTAGAAGGGCTTGCTCGATTAAGAGTAGAGATAGAATGTTAGTTATGTCTATCATGACTGCTTTGTTGCAAAGAATCTCAACACACGTGTGATAAAAGCCATGAAAAAAGGAGATGAGGATGTACTTCGATTTAGGTGTTAGTAATAATTAGCAGTGTTTGTAAAGCACTTACAGGAACCTGGACTATGTGATAAAAAAGTTTAAGAACAGCTAATGGTTCCCCATTAATTGTAGAAGGGCTTGCTCGTTGCTCGATTAAGAGTAGGGATAGAAAGTCAGTCTTTCTACCATAATTTCTTTGTTGCAGAGAATCTCAACACAAATGTGATAAAAGCTGCAAGTGGCTTAAGAAAAATGGGGTGAGGATGTACGTCAATTTAGGTGAAATGATGCAAGCAGATGTAATTGAATGATCGAATAGTCCATGAAGTTTTCTAATTGTGTAAGTAGAAAAGAAGGATGGTAGTAAAATAGATGTAAAGGCTTTAAATAAAGTCATGAAGAAGTTTGCCTGAGTGTTACTGGTCATTGATGACATATTAGCCTTACTTGGGTCGGCAAAATACTTTGTAAACATCTGAAGTCAAGTTACTCTCAGGTTTAATTAAATAAGAACAATAAAGAAAAGAACTTCATTTACCTGCAACTGGGGTTTATTTTACTTTAACATTATACCATTTGGTCTCGCAAACGCCCCGAGGATGTTTCAGCAATTAATGTCCATAGTTCTAAAGGGACAGAAAGATTATGCATTACCATATTTGGATGATATTTTAATATTCTAAGATACGATGGAAAGTCACTTGGATCACATAGATATGGTACTACTAGTCATTTTACATAAGCACAACCTCAGGTTGAAAGTGATGTAGTGTGAGATTTTAGGAGAAGAACAGGATCTGGGGTTCAAAGTTAGTGAACAGAGTATATAGCCAGACCTGGAAAAAGTCAAAATCGATAAAATCTCGACTCCAACTACTGTGAAACAAGTCAGATCTTTCATTGGTATGACGTCATATTATTGTTGATTTATAAAAAAATAATTTCTGCCTCAAATGATCTATGATCTGATATGATCTTTGTTAAAAACAAATTTACTTTTTTATTTCATAATCTTAGTGATATGCAAACCAGATGGTACGTGAAATCATTTTGCTTGAGCCAAAATAGTTTTCATTGGATAAGAAAGTTGAGGGCTCATTGGTGTCATATGTTATGTTTTTATCAAATTAGGGAACAAAAGGCAGATAATGAAATTTTTAGATTTAAAGATGCGGATGCAGAAAAAAAGTTCAGAGTGATGGGCGAGATAGTGTCTTACTTGTCCCAACCTGACAATGAACTATTGATAAGGTAACATGTACCGTTGCATCATAAAAAAGGAGTGTTAGTACAGTATCATGACAATAATAGTTATGGAAAAGACTTTTCATGCTATTAAGCAAAAATATTTCTGGTCGTGTTTATTTAAGGACATGAATGAATATATAGGAAATTTACAAGTGATTTTTCAAGTTGGCGCCTAAAAATAAAAAAAATGCTTATCTTTTTGGCGACTGTTTTTTACTGACAACTATTCTAATAGTGAATGAAAAATGTTTTTCAACTTATATTTTCTTAAAATAAAACGAGCAAAGTCAAATTATTTAAACAGTACAACAGTAATAGAACAATATACTTTTTTTTCTTTTTTAAACAAAGGCTTTTGAAAAAAAATCTCTAGAATGAAATTGATCATGTGGTATTATTTTGCCAAACTTTGATAGTACTCAGCTTCTTTTGAAGTTTTTAAAAGAATATCATTGGAATAACATTATAACTACGCATGCTAATTGGTGGTTTGTGGTTAAGATCTTTAGAAAATTAAAAAACAAAAACAATTATTTTGCTATCTCTTAAATACAGCAATACAGCATTATATTTCATTTAAGTTACTACTGTGCACTGCGGTAAGTCAATTTTCAAATATTTTTTTCTTTAAAAAATGTACATTCTATTAAAATATTCAGCTAATGAAGCAAAAAAAGCCATGAACTTTATAAAGATTTAAAAGGCAAGTCCTGCCGTAGTTTATTATCGACATTCACCAACAAAAAAAAACAAAAAACTATTGTCTTTTCGAAATTATCCGCAATTTTAAAAAAAATCATTTCCATCTAATTTTAAATTGTCCGCGAAAGATTACTACGCCTATGTGATAAGCCACTTTAATACACGAGCGTACCTTACCAAAAGCTGTAAAATATCCGAAAATAGTCTGAGGTTTCAGAGGCGCATAGCCACTAACGTAGTTAAAGGGGTGGCCCAACTAATTGCGAAAATAGTCGGAAATAGAATTTACTTATTATATATTATTTGTCATTTTTAAGTTTTAATTTAAAAAAATCTTTTTTTAGAATATTATAAACTATTAAAAAAAATCATTGCAAAATCTTTTTTACCGATTTTTATTGAAAACTTTTGTACTTTTGAAATCATTTGATGATATTTCATTTTTCTAACTGCGAAAAATAAGAAAGGATTATATATATATATATATATATATATATATATATACACAATATATATATAATTCAGAATATATATATATATAATATATAATATGTATATAATATATATATATAATATATATTATATATATATACAGTATATACATAATATATATACAGATATACACAATATATATACACAATATATATACACATATACACAATATATATATACATATACACAATATATATATATACACATTATATATACACATTATATATACAAAATATACATATATATATACACACAATATATATATACACAATATATATATACACATTATATATATACACAATATATATATATATGAACAATATATATATATATACACAATATATATATATATATATAAACACCATATATATACAAACAATATATATACACAATATATGCACAATATATATACAAATTAATACACAATATATATATACAATATATATATATGCAATATATATAGAGAGTATATATATACAATATATATACACAATATATATACACACAATATATATATACACAATATATATATACACACAATATATATGCACAATATATATATACACACACACTATATATATATATATATATACAATATATAAATATTGTATATATACAATATATATACACAATATATATATATATATATATATATATATACACACAATACATATACACAATATATATACACACATATATATATATAAACTGTAAATCAACTGAGCAGTAATATTTAAAAATAAAAAGATTTAAGCTCTTTATTCAAGTTATTTTTTAGAAAATTGAAACTGAGTAAAATTTCTGAATTTTCCCCTTCTAATTTGAAAATAAAAAAAAAGATCACCTAATATTATTGGTTTATTCATAACAGTGAAATAGTATTACATTGGTTTGGCTAGCAAATTTTTGCATTACATTAAGTTGGCCTTCGGGACAAGATCAAAGTGTAGTATCTGTTCTTCAGATGCTGCACTTCTATTTCTTGTTCTCTTTCGGTGGAGGAGAAATCCTTCACGACTGAGACAATTTTTATTTTTGTACCTTTTCTCCACGTTAAAAAACGACCCTGGTGTCTAACTCTGTCCTGTGGGGAGGCATAGTAAATAGGTACATTAGTTTGGCTAGTAAATTTTCTATTTGGCTAGTAAATTAAGATATTTTGTTGTCAAAGGTCAACTAAAATTAAATTTGTCCGTAGAGCCCTAGATAGAGTGTTTTCTTAACTTTCCACCTATTTTACATGAAGGGGATTCTACTAAAATAGTCATATTTTACAAACCAAAGCATTTTAAGTCGTCAAAATACCACGATTTTTTTTTCAAATGAATTTATAAATAATAATATAAATTATATATTTTAAGAGTTTTAAGCAAATAAATTCATAAATAATAATGCACATTATATATTTTAAGAGTTTTAAACAAATAAATTTATAAATAATAATGTACATTTTATATTTTAATATTTTTAAGTTAATAAATTAAGAAATAATAATGTACATTATATATTTTAAGAGTTTTAAACAATTAAATTTATAAATAATGATGTACATTATATATTTTAAGAGTTTTAAACAAATACATTTATAAATAATAATGTATATTATATATTTAAATTTTTTCATGAGATTTGGAATCTAGCCAAGAAAATGACATTCTTAATAGTTTAGCTTGTCTGAAATAGATTTGAGCACTCGTTTTTCCGTTGTGTAAAAAAAAAAGATTTAAACATGACGAGTATGAAATTTTTTTTTAATTTTATTTGAACAAACACTGTTAAATAAAACAATCTTTTTGCTGTTTTAATTTGTTAAAATAATAATTGTATGTGGTGTTCTGTTGTGGTAAATAGCAATTATAAAACATGATATTCAGAAAAAATCTTTTTGATTTTAAGTGTATACTGTAGTATTAGTAATAGCATCATAACCAGCAACAACGATAACACGGCCACTGTAAACAGACGTTTATTTGTTGTTGATTTTTATTCCAGATCCATTTGTATTGTAAATCTGATTATAAAAATGTGCTTACATGTTTGGTTATCAAGCATATAAATATTTAAAAACTTTGACTAGTGATCAAATTTTTTGAAAATATTGTGGTTTTTGCTTTGAACAACCGAAAATGTGACTGAATTATTTTTTGGGTTCACATGTACGAGCGGTACAACCCCTTTCTCTATTTTGTAAATTTTGGCAGAAAAAGACATGAAATATAATTAAAAATAAAAATCAAATTTATTCAAAATTTGTGAACAGATTTAACAAAAAATTATTTTTAAAATATAAAAATAGGTGGGTAAAAAATACTTGATACTTTTCCAAACGTTGCGTTTTCTGTTAGAGTGACGTCTCTTGTGTTAAATAACATTTATGTCTGTTAGTTAATGACATGACTCACATTTGTATAATTTTCCCCATTAACATGAAATCTATTAGTCAAGATTTTTGACATGCACATGTTTCTGGAGAGTCGAATCACTCTTGAATAATATATTGTGTCTAGCTCTCTGTTGTATTGTTTTCTTAAACTTTCCATTTTATTTTGATATTTTGATTAGTAGCAATACACATGAACGATAAATGCTTTGGATAATCACACATTTCATGGGGCTTCTACTAAAATAGTCATATTTTAAAAAGCAAAGAATTATAAGTTCTCAAAATACCAACTTTTGTTAGGAGAGTAATACACTTTCAAATGAATTTATAAATAATAACGTACATTATATATTTTAAGAGTTTTAAGCAAATAAAATCATAAAAATGTTAACATCATAAAATGGTGTTTTTGGTAAGATTTCAAATGCTCATACCGTGTTTGTATGAAGAATTTTTTCATGAGATTTGGAATCTAGGCAGAAAAGATATCACTTTTAATAATTTCGGGTGTCTGAAATAGATTTGAGCACTCGTTTGCCGTTGTCTACAAAAAAAAAGATTTCAACATGACGAGTACGGGAAATTTTTTAAAAAGTTTTATTTGAACAACCACTGTTAAATAAAATAATCTTTTCCTGTTTTAATCTGTTAAAATAATAATTATATGTGTTTTTCTATTGGAGTAAATAGCAATATATAAACATGATATCCGGAAAAATCGTTTTAATTTTGAGTGTAGGCAGTAGTATTAGTAATAGCATCATAACCAGTAGCAACCACTATAAACGAACGTTTTGTTGTTGATTTTTATTCCAGATTGATTTTTGTAATTGATAATCTGATGATAAAAAATTTTCTTTCATGTTTAGTTAGAGTTATTTTCTTATCAAGACTATAAATATTTAAAACTTTGACTAGCGGTCAAAATTTTAAATATTGTGTTTTTAGCTTTGAACAACCGAAAATGTGACTGAATGATTGGAAATCATTTTATATTAAATTCTAAAATAATTTTTATCTTTCATTAAAGTTTTTCAAGGTGTTCACACATAATTGTCAATAAATGGAGAATCACATATTTTGGAGTTTTTTTTATTTAAAACTTTTTACACTTAATATTTTGCTAACTTTTTCATTTTTATTAACAAAAATTTATTTTGAGTTGTATTGTTATCTTGTTTTTCGTCAGTAGTATGCCATTGTTATAATGGAGAAGCTATTTTTAAATAGAAAAGACGGTGGCTGCGGGAGGTGGGTGGATAATGTAGGGAATTGAGGGAGGTGGGTAGATTATGTAAAGAATTGAGGGAGGTGGGTGGATTATGTAGAGAATTTAGGAGTGGGTGGATGATGTAGAGAATTGAGGGAGGTGGGTAGATTATGTAGAGAATTGAGGGAGGTGGGTGGATTATGTAGAGAATTTAGGGGTGGGTGGATGATGTAGAGAATTGAGGGAGGTGGGTAAATTATGTAGAGAATTGAGGGGGTGGGTAGATGATCTAAAAAATTGAGGGAGGTGGGTAGATGATCTAAAAGATTGAGGGAGGTGGGCAGATGATGTAGAGAATTCAGGAAGTCGGTGGATGATGTAGAGAAGTATTTAAGGGTAACAGGAGCAGTGGATAAGGAAAAATGTCAGATAGCTCTCTTAACAATTCATGAACAGACTCATATTAAACAATGAAAGTTAAAAATGGGCAGAATTAAAAAAATCCCTAGAGGGGTACTACGAAATTGTTGCAAACCCTAACAAACAAAGTCGAATTAGTGAACATTAGAAGAGAGACATGACTACATGCATAGGTTAGTTAGATTAGAATAAGGCGTTTATAGTGGGATAGACCAGAGAAGCAGACTAGTCAAATAACAGGTATTGGGATTCTGTATCGAGGGCCTCAGGCACAGGAAGGTGGAGATGGTTGTGATGAGACATGAACCACAGGATGTTCAAGCGGCTTATCAGAAAGCCCTAGCAAAAGTTAAATGGAAGATCTGACTTAATGCAAGACAGGAGTATGAAGACAAGCCCATGAAGTTTTGTCACATGATTTAAAACTAGAGAGAAAGAAAGAGGAAGATAGTGTTAATATTTTGTCAAGATGGGCAAAATACAGAGATTCTGCAAGAAGCATATCCAGGGAAACCAGGGATGCTCCATTCTTGCAATGCCCGACGAATGAAAAAACGGCATACCAGTGCAAATAGTCAGTAACATGGGCATATCAAATTCTGTTTTGATTACAATTGAGGGAAAAAATTATAGAACTCTGGTGGATAGGAGATGTTAGTAATAAATAGTGTTTTTAAAGAACTTAGACACGAACCTGAACCATATTTTAAAAAAGTTTAAGAACATCTAATGACTCCCCATTAATTGTAAAATTGCTTGCTCGATTAAGAGTAGGAATAGAACGTCAGTCTTTGCACTGTGACTTCTTTGTTGCAGAGAATCTCAACACAATGTGATAAAAGCCATGATGGCTTAAGAAAAATAAGGTAAAGATGTACTTCGAATTAGATGAAATAATGCAGGCAGATGTAATTGAAAGATCGAATAGTCCATGGAGTTTTTTGATATTGTAAGTATTGTAAGAAGGATGGTAGTAAAAGATGTTGTCATACATTTTAAGGCTTTAAATAAAGTCATGAAGAAGTTTACCTGAGCATTACCTGTCATTAATAACATATTAGCCTCGCTTGGGTCGGCAGAATACTTCATAAACTTAGATCTGAAGTCAAGTTACTCTCAGGTTACATTAAAGAGGAAACTTCATTCACCTGCCACTGGGATTTATTTCACTTTAACTTGATACCGTTTGGTCTCACAAACACTCCCAGGATCTTCCAGGAATAAATTTCCATAGTTCTAGAGGGACAGAAAGATTAGGCATTACCATATTTGGATGATATTTTTATATTCTAAGATACAATGGAAAGTCACTTAGATCACATAAATAGGGTACTACTAGCCAGTTTACATGAGTACAAGTCAGGTTGAAAGCTATGTTGTGTGATGTTTTAGAAATACAGTATCAGGTGTTCAAATAAAATAATAATAAAAAGGCAAAAACCGTGGTGCATCTGTTGTTGGATGATATTCTCCTCAGATTCGGGGCACCACCCCAGCTGTTAAAAGACAATGGGTCGGAAAATGTTAACAAAGTGATGAAGAAAGCATTGTAGGACCTCAACATACATCATGTGACCATTTTATCACCATACAAAGAAAGAAGTGGAAAGATTTCATACGATGATGTATGACAATTAAGCAAAAAACATCAGAAACAATGAGTTGTCATGGGATTTATACATAAACCAAATGTTGGCAGCTGTCAGATTTCATGTGAGCGAAACAACAAAATTACCATTATACTACTTGCTATACAACAGAGACATTAGATAATATATTGATGCTTTGTAGAGTATACTATGGTGATGAGTAACATGAGATCGCTCTAAAAGAGATGCATCAATCTTTTACTTTGGTAAGGGATAACATTCGGAAAACTACGAAAAAGTTGATAGGGGACTCTGATAAGAAAACAAAGTCCATAGATTTTAAGATTGAAGATCTGGTGTATTATAAGAACCACCAGAGGCAGGGAACGCTAGATGTATATTGGAAACCATATTATAGAAAAAACAGTCTGATATAGGATTAAGTATCAGTTTAATCTTTTACTTTGGTAAGGAAGAAGATTCTAAAAGTTAGGAAAAACTGATAGAGAACAAGGATAAGAAAATAAAGTCAGTAGATTTTAAGATTGGAAATCTGTTTTGTTATAAGAATGTTTGTTATAAGAAACACCAGAAGGTACATGTGGAACACCCATGGGCAACGTTGATTAAGGAAAGTCCAATGAGTTGGATAGTGATTGAGCCACAGAACAAACTGATATCTCAATATTTATTGGAGTTTGGAAGTAGGATTTTTTTTTTTTTTACACAAGGGATCACCACATTATCAAGGCCAAGAGGCCACTCAAGGATAAGGGTTAAAGAGTGTACAGTAGAAATTGGACATTATAGTAATCATTAGTAATGAAAATTTGGTAAAGTTGATAACTTATATGGAACGGCTCATCAAGAACTTATTTACGTTAGACTTGAAGACAACCATATTGTAGTCAGCCGGAAAGCAGGAAAACGGAAGACAATTCCACAGGCGTGCAGTTCTAAGAAAAAAGCTTTGTTCATGGAATCTACGTTTAGGTTTAGGCACAGATAAAGAGTGGGGGGAATTATTGATAGTGTTTACAGCTAGACGAGTGTTTCTTGTGAAAGTTTGGCAAGAGGGGACCATAGATTGAAGCTCAGTCGAACACTTTCCATGAAAATAACGATACATCAGAGACAAACTCGCAACATCTCTTCTGTGAGATAAAGGTTTCAAGGAAGAGAAAAGGACATCTCATACGAGGCTACAAAGTCTATTTTGAACTCTATCAAGGCAGGCCAAGTTCTTTCTAGCAGCTCCTGCCCAGATGTGGCAACAGTATTCCATCCTTGGACGTACCTGGTTCTTATATAGATAGAGAATAGCATCAACAGTGAGATATCTACCGGATCGATAGAAAGATCCCACCATTTAGGTTGGGTAAGATCTATATTCTGTTTTAAAAAAATATTCCTTTCTCGGGTTTCGTTTTATACGTGACACTTTGGAAGATGATTTCAGCTAACTATTTTGACAGAGTATGTGAAGCCTTAGTAATGAGTTATGAAAGAAAAGATTATGAGAAAGACAAAAGAAATTAATTTTTTCTTGTTTTTAAACTCAAGCATGGAAGTCATCAAGTGTCATCTACCGATGTTAATTTTAAATTATCAGATGGTATTCACCATGCATCAGGTGTTCCGTATTAAGATATTTAACACAAGAAAAAAGAAACTTATTCTTGGAAAGAAAAAATTGAGTTAACAAGACAATAACAAGTTTTCCAAATATAAGCAATGTAATTCCTTATGTTATGAATGGTGGCCACCACTGATAAGATAAAGAATTACTTAGCTTAATATCCATACAACTACTTGTTTTCGGCTATTTTAAATGTGATATTCGTTTTCAGCATACCCAAAAACCTACAGAATTCGTTATGGTAAAGATGACTGTTCAGGTGGAAGGGAATTAACAAATTACCAAAACGGCTTTCAGGCAGCCCCTCCCCCAAATATCACCATGTGGCCAGAAAGTGGTTGCTCATTTGGCATTAAATTTAAATAGAAAAGTGATCCTCACTTTTTGAAAAAAAAATAATTTTCTCATGTCATAAAAACTAATTCTCTGCGTCACTTTTCAAATATTTATTCATTTTCAGCATCCTTGAAAACCTATAAAAGTCGTCATTGTAAAGAATATTCATTATTTTTAAAGATTTTAGAAATTGAACTTTTTTGTTTTTAAGTCTGTTTTAAGTAAAATAAAATCTGATTTTTTTAACGTGTGAAACATTAAAAAAACATATAAAATTTATAATTTTTTTTTGTAAATCATAAAGAAGTTTTTTTTTTGTTGTTTAAGTCAATCGACATTGAAAAATTTTCAACGATAAATCAACATTTTCATTAGGATTATTCGCTTTTTTTTCCTTCTGATTTCATTTCAATAAAGACAAAGGGACATTAAAGTACAAAAATCAAGAAAAATATGATCAATTCTGTACGTGAAAACGAATACAGAATTGACCACCACTGATAACATAGAGAATTACGCATTGAATGTATTTTATGTTTAAGTCAGTATTGAAAAAAAAAATCTGATAGATTAGTGACCATTCGATAATAATCCGATGAAAAAATGAAATAAAGATGAAAATAAAAAAATACACATACGTTCGCCATGTAGTAATACTTACGTTTTTGTTTTATATACATATAAAAATTTATAAAATTATTATTATTATTATTTTTTTTTTTTTTGTAAACGAGAAGAAGTTATTTTTTTTTATATTTAAGTCAATACTGAAAACAAAAAAAGGTATATTTTTTAGATTAGGTCCACCTCCGCAATTTTCTTTTAAATGACGACTTTTATAAGTTTTCTACTATGCTGAATAAGGAAATCGCATTGAAATTTTGCAGAAGTAGTTATCGAGATATAAAAAGTTGTATTATGCATTGTATTCTTTGGCGGCCATCGTTTTTACGCACGTGCGCGCGCTCCATAAACAAATCTACGCGCGTACCAAAAGATGGCCGCCAAAGAATACAATGCATAATACAACTTTTTATATCTTGATAACTAATTATTTCTGCAAAATTTCAATGCGATTTTCGTATTTAGCATGGTCGAAAACTTATAAAAGTCATCATTTAAAAGAAAATTGTGGAGGTAGACCTAATCTGAAAATTTACCACCAAAACAATCAACAGTGAAATATTTTCAACGATAATAATCCGATGAAAAAAAGATGAAAATAAAAAATACACATACGTGCGCCATGTAGTAATACTTACGTTTTTGTTTTATAATCTGCTTTCGATTAACTTTATCTGCTTTTATAAAGGAAACGATTTTTCAAATGTGATTGACTTTACAAGCTCAACTTAACATTCAAGATGACGAACGGAAGAGCAAGTTCGCAGAAAACAAAATTGAAGAGGAAAAAAAAAAAAAAGAAATCATTTCGAAATAGAGCCGATCTATTTGGTGAATATCACGGATAAAATTAATATTATTTTATTTAACATTTTAATATTTACGTGAGAGAGAACAGATTACAAGTTTCATCTTTATTATTTCTCTAATTAATTCGTTGCATGTGCAATTTACTTGTTGAAACTGATAGTTTTTAAAGCCCACTTTTCGTATTTTTATTTATTTATATATTTATAGATTTCCGATTATTTCTTGATTGTGTTTAAAAGATTAATCTAAAGTTAATCTATACGATAAAAAAAAATAACTAAAGAGATTAAATGTAAAAGAATTAAAGGTGAAAAAAATTTATAATGAAAACTGTTATCACGTTGGAAGAAACTGACAAATTCATCTAAATTAAGAAGTTAAATAATGGATAAGTGATATATTTGAATGCTTTTACTCGGTTCGATAAGTTACTCTTCTACCTACCTGGATAAGTTTTGTGTTTTAATGATTTTATTTGGTTCGATAAGTTACTCTTCTACCTACCTGGATAGGTTATGTATTTTAATGCTTTTATTTGGTTTTATAAGTTACTCTTCTACCTACCTGGATAAGTTATGTATTTTAATGCTTTTATTCGGTTCGAAAAGTTACTCTTCTACCTACCTGGATATGTTATGTATTTTAATGCATTTATTCAGTTTTATAAGTTACTCTTCTACCTACCTTAATAAGTTATGTGTTTTAATGCTTTTATTCAGTTCGATAAGTTACTCTTCTGCCTACCTGGATATGTTATGTATTTTAATGCATTTATTCGGTTTTATAAGTTACTCTTCTACCTACCTGGATATGTTATGTATTATAATGCATTTATTCAGTTCGATAAGTTACTCTTCTACCTACCTGAATAAGTTATGTATTTTAATGCTTTTATTCAGTTTTATAAGTTACTCTTCTACCTACCTGGATATGTTATGTATTTTAATGCATTTATTCAGTTCGATAAGTGACTCTTCTACCTACCTGGATAAGTAATGTATTTTAATGCTTTTATTCGGTTCGATAAGTTACTCTTCTACCTACCTGGATAAGTTATGTATTTTAATGCTTTTATTCGGTTCGATAAGTTACTCTTCTACCTACCCAGATAAGTTATGTATTTTAATGTTTTTATTTGGTTTGATAAGTTACTCTTCTACCTACCTGGATAAGTTATGTATTTTAATGCTTTTATTTGGTTCGATAAATTACTTGTAATGTGCATCCAGGAGACAAGCGCCCACGTGTTTGTATGTTGTGTGGGTGCGTAAGAGAGACGGACGAAAAGGAAAGACCTACCTTGGGGCCGGCTCGGCGTCGCCGACCGAAAATAGAGAAAGAAAGATCAAGATGGCGGCCACCGTCTTTTGTAAAGGATGATATCTTGCAAAGTCACATGAATTCTCTCAATATGCAAATTTAGCCGGCCTGCAACGGCCATAAAAGCGGGTGATTGAAAGACGTTGGGACAGCGATGATTGACTTGGTTGGGAATCGTGTTGCTGTCTTCTCGTGCCGTGTGGGTGTGAGTATATCTTACCGTTGTTGGGACCATTCTAAGTAACTGATTGTTGGGTCCATTCTGAGTAACCGTTCGCGTCCGTCTAGGTACCTTGCTAGTTGGATTCCGTGCAGAACCGGTGTTTACTGGTTATTGAATTGCTTTACGTTGCTGCAACATTACATATCTACAGAGGACGCAGTAATTTTAAAGGTTATTGAATTGCTTTACGTTGCTGCAACATTACATATCTACAGAGGGCGCAGTAATTTTAAAGGTTATTGAATTGCTTTACGTTGCTGCAACATTACATATCTACAGAGGACGCAGTAATTTTAAAGGTTATTGAATTGCTTTACGTTGCTGCAACATTACATATCTACAGAGGGCGCAGTAATTTTAAAGGTTATTGAATTGCTTTACGTTGCTGCAACATTACATATCTACAGAGGACGCAGTAATTTTAAAGGACTTTCCTTGCACATTTTCTACATTACTCTCCTAGCTTCCTGGATAAGTTTTGTGTTTCAATGTATTTAAGTTATGTATTTTGTAATTTAGAAACTTATTAACATATTAGTTTAAACGTTATTTACATATTAATTTTAAATGTTATTTACATATTAATTTTAAACGTTATTTACATATTAATTTTAAACGTTATTTACATATTAATTTTAAACGTTATTTACATTTTAATTTTTAACGTTATTTACATATTAATTTTAAACATTATTTACATATCAATTTTAAACGTTATTTACACATTAATTTTAAACGTTATTTACATATTAATTTTAAACGCTATTTACATATTAATTTTAAACGTTATTTACATATTAATTTTAAACGTTATTTACATATTAATTTTAAACGTTATTTACATATTAATTTTAAACGTCATTTACGTAGTAATTTTAAACGTTATTTGTTTGTCAGAAATGTCTGCTGTTACTGGCGGCTCACAAATTCCATTTACTGACAAATCAATTAAATTTGTCCAGTGTAAAGCTTTAAAGTTGATCACTGAACATTTTTTTCTGTCTCTTCTGGGTTTGCTTTCCTCTTCTGAAAGAAAATAAAAATAATTCGAGTTTATGTTTTAAATATAATCTGTACTGCCTTAATATATTTGAAATAAGAATTTTTAAAATGTTATAATAAATCGTCACAAGTAATTCAACCAGTTTTTCATGAATAAATATTAATTTACCAAGTTTTACCTACTTTTTTAATGTCAAATCAACAACTGTCATAAACATTAACAATAAAATTTATCAAACTATATAGTTTGGTTGAAAGGTTATGTGGGTATGCCTCAGGAGTACATAGACTCGTGAGCATGATGGTCAGTGTTATCCATCTTGGCTGGTTTAACGGCGCAACTTTACACAATACAAATCTACGGTTCACCTTACTTAGATAATCTTTGGTAACAACTAAGGCTATCCATATTTTTCATTCCAAAATGAAACTCCAGTCCAAGTTCACTTTCACAGCCAGTATTCACACTGCTATTTCTTAATAGTGCTTACACTTTTAAACTTGTGTAAACCATCAGCCACTTACTCCACAAGAACATTATCATTTGCATCTATATCAGGAAGAACCCTGTGTGTCAAATATTCACTCTCCTTTGATGTCTCCTTTGTGATTGTAAAGTGGTGTTCAGGTCCTTTTTTTCAGAGTATTACTTCCATTTTTCTCCACTGATTCCTCGTCGTGTGTCTTTGTTTTTCCTCCCATCTACTTCAATACAAGATTCTGTACATTTTCATTTTGTTTTTCATAGAATTTCTTTTTATTTTAACTTTTGTTCTATCAATTTTGCATTTATCCATGTAGATATTTTTACATCTATATTAGGTATAAGAAACTCATATCCCTCAAATATTGTTTTAGACGTATATTAAGTATAAGAAGGTCCATAGCTATCAAATCCGAAAGAAAAGCATTGGTAAGGCTGACTCCAAGATTAGATGATATGAGAATATCTTGGAATTTTTGTTAAATTATGAGCTCATTTTGGAAGACTATCTGACTGTTTATAATCTTCTTCTTCATCAGTTGAAATAGCGGAGTAGGAATGAAAAGAAACATCATCCTGAACATATGATGTTGAAGTTATTGGTGATGAAATCTTCATATTCTTTTGTTGGTTCAATCTCTCTCCTTTTCTAAATTGTTGTCTTTTAAATATTCACGGTTTTCCACACAACCTGAAATATCAAATTTTATTAATATCAAAACACAGTTTAACAGATTAAATTAAAAATTATTTTACATGTCAAATAAATTGGAAAAATGGTTTTCAAAATTAATTTTAATGTAGAAATTAATTTCTTTCAACATATGTACAATTTATAAATTATTATGTTTGACCCTTTTCACAATAAAAAATAACTTATTTTCTGTTTCAGACGGCAAATGCAGATGATGTGTTTAGTCTAACAATTTTCTTTTGTTGCATTTTACATTAGTATTGTCACAGCTTAAAATGGGCAGCTTGCATGAACATGATGGAATTTCAAATAATGTATTCAACTTTGCCTTCCAGGTTTTTTGACCATCAGGGAGAGATTTGCTATTTATTTGTTTTCTAAAAGCATAGAATTTTCACCTTGTTAACAATACTAATTTCATTTAACAAAGGCAAACGAGGATTGACAGCTTTAAGCAAAAGAGGTAGATTATTTCCATTAAAATCAAGTCGGGAACGATACGAGGAATTCTAGCCGAGTTGCTCAAGAATTACGGGCAATAAATTTGTCAACTTAATTCTTTCTATATTTCAGTTAGTGAGAGAGAAACCTATCCTGATACTTTCCCTAAACAAGATTATTGTACTTATATCTAGTAGAATACTTAATATTTAGTATCAGTTGTTTTTTAATGGAGAGTTGCATTGAGAGTAGATAATGCATTGCGGATCCCATAACTCTTGCTTCTCCTAATTTGTCTCTTAGTCCTCGTTTGAAACGAGAGATTTTTCTGACAAAGGAACGAGAAAAAGCTGTATTCCACGTCGGCGAATTTTGCGTTTGCAGTCGCCTCGATGTCGGAAAATTTTTCTGTTTCTATTTCTATCCTTGCAACCATGTCATTAGTAAGGATGCTGGAGGTAAACGTTTTTCTAGGTTGACGTAATCCGCCTGATAATCAATGACCCGAAACTTGGAATAACCACTAAGGAGACCGTCCTATCAACAGGTGTAAAGTACTGGGACTGCTGTATTGCCATTTTGTGAATCGATTCTGAACCATGCAGTAGCTTCTGATGGGGCGTCTCGGTGCCATATTAGTGGGTAATTGTTACGGCTTTATCTTATCATGATCTACAAAAATATTTCTTCACTTTTTTCTTCTTCTTTAGTTTCGCTCTCTGGGTTGCTCTAACCACGTCTGTCGACCTATTCCACAAATCCAAAGACTCCATCATGAAAAGTATCCAGAAAAAATAGACGATTAAACTCAGAACTCCAACTTCCAACGTAGACACCCACTACAATATCTCCTTCTCTAACTTAAGATGTCTACGTTGCAACCTTCCAGAGGGTGACATCCAATTGCGAAAGACCAAACCTGATCTATTCTTCCTAAGCGAAACTGGCATTGGACCGACTATTTCCCTAGATGTGTTTGTAATTAAAGCATATTCTAATTTAATATCCAAATCTGTCCCTCGAGATTGGCAGGGGCATGGAGTATGTGCCTACATTAGGGATGGCTTTCTATGTGGTAGATACATCTCCAGAGAAGACCCTAAATTGTCCTGTGCTTTCAGACTGCACTTGCTCACACCACTGCGTTTATATTTGTCCCCTATTCACCGCATAACTTTGGAGTTAGTATATTTAAGAGCATATCTGAGAAAATTAACCACATCCTGTCTGCTCATTCTTCAGCTAACATTCACGGCTGAAGAGATTTCAATGTTCACAATGTGGAATGGTTAGCCCACTCAAAAAAGACAGATGATGAGGGGGTACAGTGTATCGATACTCTATGGCTGACTGGGATAGCTTTAGTACATTTATATCAGATCTACTTCTTCGGTCCATGTTTAAATAGAATGTGTCCTCCATAATAGCAGACCTGACTGAGTGGTCAATTGTAGGTATAGACCGATTCATACCCTCCAAGAAATTCCAGTAATTGCGCACAGAAATAACTTTATTAACTTGTTTATTTACCAAATCGTCTTTTCACGTGATAGATATAAAACATAATATTTAAATAGACATAAAAAAAAATATTTTTAAACATTAAAAAATTACAATGATTATATGCGTGTGTTAATTAAAAGGATTTAAAATATAAACAAATCGAACTTACTTACTAGGGAAGATAATAACTTCCGGTGAATGTCGGAAAAATATCCATTAAATAAAATGTCGTTTAGTAAATCGTTATTTGTATTTTAAACTAAATATTTTATCGTGGTTTATTTATTTATTTTTTTTTTTTGTCATTTGATTTAACTTAATATGAAAATGGATAATAAACTTTAAAATATCAATTATTGAATGGATTTTATTATTTCCTTTTCTTCAGTTTTATTTTTGTGGATACATGTGTCCAGTGACACCGATATGATGACTAAAATTGCAAATTATTGTCTTTTTAAATTCAATTGCTAAAAAAAAAAAATGCAAATTTTAGAAAAAAAATATTTTGTGTGATAATTTCAATTTTCTCCGTATTATTTTTTTTTCACTTCAAAAATCAACCGATCTTTTGAGGTTTTAAGAACTAAAAAAAGATAACGCATGAATTTCTGTTGGCTTTTTTAATAAATAAAGCATTTAACATGGGGAGGTTGGGGGTGTCTATTCCGAAAATCGTTCTTAACATGGGGAGGTTAAGGATGTCCATTCTAAGAGCCGTTCTTAACATGGGGAAGTTGAATGTGTCCATCACGAAGGCCGTTCTTAATATGGGGAGTTTGGGGGTGCCTATTCCGAAAGCCGTTCTTAACATTGGTGTCAAGAAAGAAAAGAAATTCGTAATTGTTTTGGTTTCCACGCATACACATTACTAATTTATTGATTGTGAAAAAAAAAAAGTGGATTTATTTCTGCTGGGTGGCACCGTCATTCACAGAGGAGTAGATTTGTTTATTGTGCATGCATAAAATATGGAGACCAATGAATTACAGTGCATAACAGACGTTTTCATATAAAAAAAAACTATTTCCTAACACGTAAATAAATGTTATTTCATCTTAATATACAGTGATGTCGATTTCTTTGTCAAGTGTCGTAATTTTCCGGAGTTATTTCTATATTTTTATTTTATGCATGTGAGGATGCCTTGGTAGAAACCTTCTATTAATCGGAGATCTTGTTAAATTTACTTTTACCGTTCCTGCAGATACTCTACTACTTTCGACTTCAAGAGATTCCTGCAGTCCTGCAACCTCGGTCCTAAAAATTGATAGATGCTGATTATGAATAGATGAACACAGAGTCACACACATAGAAGTGAGTGACTCCACGGTCAGTTTTTACAAATTGGCACCACTTCCATGAGTTGTATAGGGTCAGAATTAAAAAAAAAAATCGTTATACCTTTTGTACATTCATGTGTGCCACGTTTGCACAGTGGTAACGTCACCAGCTTTGAATGCTACAATTTTGCTTTCGATTTCGATTGTAGCTGATGTCATCCAAATACTTATTTTTTATTACTTCTGACATCACGACTCTATAAAAATATATGGGAAGTTTTAACAAATTAAAATATTATATTTAAACGTATTTTATGAATGGGCAAAACTTGGCAAGCCCCACCTCCTCCCATTAATTATAAAATAAAATGAACTTTCTAGAGATTTTTACAAGAAATTCATTTAACTTCTAAATTAAGCTGAATTTGTCAGTTTCTGACGTGTTCTGAAAATATTTTTTATTATAATTTTTTTCTTCCGCGTGTATTTTTTAAATTTAATTTTTTAATCACAATAAAAAAAATCGGAAATCTAAAATAAAAAAATACGAAAAGTAGTATCAGTTTCCGCCATTAAATTGCACGTGCAACGAATTAGAGAATTAATAAAGATGAATCTTGTAATCTGTTCTCTCTCGTGTGAATATTAAAATGTTAAATAAAATAATACTAATTTTATCCGTGAGATTCACCAAATAGATCGGCTTTATTTCAAAATAATTTATTTTTTTTATTTTTTCTCTTCAATTTTATTTTCTGCGAACTTGCTCTTCCGTTCGTCATCTTGAATGTTAACTTGAGTTTGTAAAGTCAATCACATTTGAAAAATCGTTTCCTTTATAAAAGCAGATAAAGTTAATCGAAAGCAGATTATAAAACAAAAACGTAAGTATTACTACATGGCACACGTATGTGTATTTTTATTTTCATCTTTTTTTTTATCGGATTATTATCGAATGGTGACTAATCTATCAGATTTTGTTTTCAATACTGACTTAACATAAAAAAGGTCAATACATAATTCTTTATGTTATCAGTGGCCAATTCTGTATGCGTTTTCACGCACAGAATTGATAACATTTTTCTTGATTTTTGTTCTTTAATGTCCCTGTGTTTTTATTAAAACATGAAATCAGAAAAAAAAGCGAATAATCCTAATGAAATGTTGATTTATCGTTGAAAATTTTTCGCTGTCGATTGTTTTTGTTTTCAATATCAGATTAAACAAAAAAAAAGTTCTTTATTGTTTACCAAAAAAAAAAAAAAATAATTTTATAAATTTGATGTTTTTTAACCGTTTCGCAAGTTAAAAAAAAACTTAAACATAAAGGTCAATTTCTAAAATCTTTCAAAATTACAAATATTCTTTTTACAATGACGAGTTTTATAGGTTTTCAAGGATGCTGAAAATGAATGAATACTTAAAAGTGGTGCAGGGAATTAGTTTTTATCACATGAGGAAATTATTTTTTCAAAACGTGAGGATCACTTTTCTATATAAATTTAATGTAAAATGAGCACCCACTTTCTTTTGTTAAATGTCTTAATACAGAGAACACCCAATGCATGGTGAATACCATCTGATAATGTAAACTTAACATCGGTGGATGACACTCGATGACTTCCATGCTTGAGTTTATAAACAAGAAAAAATGAATTTCTTTTGTTTTTCTCATAATCTTTTCTTTCATAATTCATTACTAACGCTTTGCATACTCTGTCAAAATGGTTAGCTGAAATCATCTTCCAAAGTGTCACGTATAAAATGAACCCCCAAGAAAGGAATATTTTTAAAAAGCAGAATATAGATCTTACCCAACCTAAAGAATTCCCTCTCACTGGTTCCTCTTCTCCACTTCCAAACTCCGAACCAACTCTAGGCTGTTTCGAATGCATCCTATTACTGTCTTTGACATCTGCAAACGATGATACAGCGGAAAATTTGTGTTGAAATTATTTGCAATTTTTGATGTCATGACTCTATGATCCATTAACGGCTTCTCCCGTTGATGCTGACTCCTCTATATTGAGATATCAGCTTGTTCTCTGGCACAATCATTATCCGACTCATTGGGAATTCCTCAATCAACGTTGCCCACAAATGTTCCACATGCGCCTTCTGGTGGTTCTTATAAAAAACAAGATCTCCAATCTTAAAATCTACTGACTTTATTTTCTTATCCTTGTTCTCTATCAGTTTTTTTCCCAACTTCCTGAATGTTATTCCTTACCTAAGTAAAAGATTGATGCATCTCTTTTAGAGCGATCTCATGTTACTCATCACCATAGTATACTCTACAATGCATCAATATATTATCTAATGGCAGGATCACATCTCTGTTGTATAGCAAGTAGTATGGTGAGAATTTTGTTGTTTCGCTCACATGAAATCTGACAGTCGCCAACATTTGATTAAGGTATAAATCCCATGACGTCTCATCTTCGTCTGATCTTTTTTGCATAACTGTCATGCATCATCTTATAAAATCTTTCTACTTTTTTCTTTGTATGGTGATAAAATAATGTGGTCACATGATGTATGTTGAGGTTCTCCAATGCCTTCTTCATCACTTTGTTAATATTTTCCGGCCCATTGTCTGTTAACAGCTGGGGTGGTGCTCGAATCTGAGGTGAATTTTATCCAACAACAGATGCACCACTATTTCTGCCTTCTTATTAGGAACCGCAAAAGCCTCCAGTCAACCACTATACATATCGATAAAATTCATTATATACTGGTTATCCAAAAGTGTCTTTGGGAAGGGCTCGAAAATATCCAACGCCAGTTTTATGAAAGTAAAAGGGGGCAGATGAAAGGAATTATTTTTTGCGTAATGGTATGAAATGTCTTTTCCATGACTATGTTTGTCATGGTACTGTACTAACACCTTTTGTTTTAAGATGTGACAGTATATATAACCTTATCAGTAGTTATGAGATTCGGACAAGTAATACACTATCTTGTCCATCACGATAAACTTTTTTGTTCTGCATCCACATCTTTAAATAAACAACTTTTATTATCTGCGTCTTGTTCCCTTATTTAATACAAAACTAACAACGTAGGATGACCATGCGATACTGATGAGCTTTTAACCTTCTTATACGATGCAAACTATTTTGGCTCAAACAAAATGATTTAAGTTTATCACATCTACCGAGTAATTCCTATCATCTATTTCTACCCGGAATTGTTATTGTCTTGACTAGAGGTAAACACAGTGTCCTATTTCAAGTAGCATATCGTCTACGTATTACTAAGTTTATGGGATAAGAAGTAAATTTGTTTTTTTAACATATTTACTAGTACTAGGATGATTACAAAATTTTTCCCGATTCCATTCTAAATTTCTGATTCTGATTTGATTCCCGATTCCGATTCTTTTAATATTTATAAATATTTGATTAGAGACTTGTTGGGATTTTTTTTTTGTAAATTTTTAAATTATTACATAAATGCCTGAATAATTTCCAGGTATATTTTTTCTCAAATGTTTTCCTTGTAATGTATGGCAAATTGGAAAAAAACAAAAGGTTTATTTTGATTTTAAACAAAGCCAAATCGTATCAGTTTGTCGTTAGCATACAACATGTTACTTGAAAGTTTTCATAAATAGTTGAAAATAGTCAACGATTCGTAGGTAAAATGAGAAAACAATGTAAGAACAAAATATTAACAACGCTCCCCTCCCATTCTTATAGACCAATTTCTAAATAATAATGTTACTATTTAGAAAAACATTTTTAATATAGAGAAAGCTTCGGGTTTCATTAACTATTATGTTCCTTCCTTCTATACATGTTTAAATTTTACTTTAATTTTATAAATTTGGTGGGTCATTCAATTGATTTGCTTTGCAGTAAAAAAAAACGAGATGCAAAGCGAGACCTGTGAAAATTCTACATATTATAAAGTTAATGTTCTATTGATGTTTATATATTATAAAGTTAATGTTCTATTGATGTTTATATATTATAAAGTTAATGTTCTATTGATGTTTATATATTATAAAGTTACGATTTCAAAAATAAAAATATATATTCATATGACTTGGGTGCATCAGCTTGAGTTCCTTCAACTATAATCGAAACTGAAACCAAAATTATTTAAGAATTCTTGATAAAATTATTTATAAAAAAATGGATCACTGGAGTTCCATTAGCTATAGTTTAAACTGAAACCAAAACTTATGAAGAATTCTTTGTAAAATAATTTATTATAAGAAATGGAAACCCATAACAATTAAACAACAGTCACTTGGATGTAATCGTGATGCACAAAATAAATAACACAATGTTTTCGTATTAATATTTAGTATTGTTAAAAATCATAAAAATCTGCTTTCCAAATACTAACCCTAAGTACAGGTAGCAATACAAAAATATAGCAATTACATGTGATTTTATGATTTTGCTGATTGGCCTTAAAATTAGTCATAAAAATTACTTAATAAGTTATACTGTATCTTTACATTATATTTATATGCACAAATGAACCCCCATTTTAAATTCTAAAATAACTTTCCAATGTGCTCACACATAATCTCCTAAAAAGTAGAATCTCATATTAACTTTGCTTACAATAAAAATTAATACAAAATTAAATTAGGTCTGAAGATTCTAGTTTTAGGAATGGGTTTTCAAGTATGCTTGGAATAACAATTGCCACAGCCACAAAAAATCTTGTGTCAAAATAGGTGCCATAAAACTTCAATTATTTCAAAAGCCGATGACAAACACTCCACTATACAGCTGGCGCCAACGAAAATTGCCCCCCCGTCCAGAGTATTTAAAACTTTTTAATAATAATAAAAACTACCTCGAATGAGGGCACATAGGCATTTTAGCAAATAGATGTGAAACGACTGCAAGGGCAATAGATAAGTTATCTCTCAATAAATGACGAATAAATAAAATAAATTAAACTCTGATAATGTTAAATCTGTAAATGAGATTCATCACTCATTCTGTGGCCCTTCTCAATCTTATTTTGTAAAATTAAAAAAAAACAATATGTGCTTGTTTAATTTTTTATTTGTTTTATTTTTTTTAAAATCTGATTGGAATCGGATATAATTTTTCCGATTCTGATACCTAAAAAATTTCCGATTCCGATTCTGATTAATCGGCCAAGAGATCATTTTTGACAGACATGATCCAATCGCATGATTGAGGCATTCTTGTACAGTCTGTAGTCTCCCTCGGGATTGGGATAAGCCAGTATAACCATATATGTGAGCTTTGGTTTTAGGATATCAGGCAAAATGATATGTGTTGTCACATTAGAATCTCATATATCTCCTTGTCAGGTGAACTAACATCTCGGCAATCTCAGAAAAACATTTTATAAATAATCAATAATATAACGTCATACCAATGAAAGCACTGACTTTTCTCACAGTAGTTAGAGTCGATATTTTATCAATTTGACTTTGTCCAGGTCTGA
This sequence comes from Euprymna scolopes, assembly GCF_053919585.1. NCBI lineage: Eukaryota > Metazoa > Mollusca > Cephalopoda > Sepiida > Sepiolidae > Euprymna > Euprymna scolopes. The sequence goes on along the minus strand of NC_136527.1, from coordinate 44,929,555 downwards.
CTATATACCACCTTCACCTAGATTATGCACTTCTCCTAAAAGCTCACACTACATAGCTTTCATCTTGAGATTGTACTAGTAATACCCTATCTATGTGGTCTAAGTTACTTTCCATAGTATCTTAGAATATTAAAATATCATCCAACGACGGTAATGCATAATCTTTCTCTCCTTGTAGAACTATGAACATTAATTCCTAAGGGTGTTTGCGAATAAGTTTCCTTTATAGTTCTTACTTAATTTAACCTAACTTTTAATTAATTTATTTTAACATCTTTTGAGACAAGTAATATATCATCATATATTATATTTTTGACGTACATGCACACATCTATGGGACTTTTGAGTTTGTCTTTTGGCATTATAACAGTTGTAAATGTTTTAAACTCGTCTATAAGTGTCATTGAGATTAATAGGTTATCACTTATTATTTCAGCTGAGAGTTTTAATACATTTTCTGTGGTTTCTGCCCTCATACCATAGTCAGCAATCATCTCATTTTCCATACATTTTAGACACGTTTGTTCTGTATATAGAGATATAATTGTTGGTTTCCCTTTTGATAAATAATCTTCTGTTTATATGTTCAATGCTTTACGTCCATCATCCAAGACATCTCTTATAATCAGAGACAGACTTCTAGTGTCTAAGCATTGAATCAGTTCTGCAAAAACAGTTGAGTTCTTTTTTTTCAATAAATTTTGGGTTAGGATTCTCTGGTGAAGATTGAATAACTTTATATAGTTTTCGTATCCTTAAATACCCCAGAAATTTCACCTGCCACAATTTTAATTGAGATTCCGATCCATCAAAGCAAAGGCGATAACTGGGCTCATAACCTGTTTAGTGTTCAGACATTATGTCGAACACAGATGGTGGCAGTAAATCAAATCGGCGAAGAATAAATGCAGTCATGATTCAGTCATTTCAAGACAGAGGTTGACAACGAACTGAATTTAATCCAAAATTCGATATTTTTATAATAAAGTCAGAAGACTTCAGATTGGTTTATTTTCCTAATCGTAAGTTATAAGTAAGATCGTCGGAATCCTTAGGATTATACCTCAAAACATTTTAACAAGAATAAAGACATAAAAAATAAACTAAATAAAAAGAAGAAAAAGAATAAATAATTATTGTTTAAATTTTATTTTTTATACTATCAAACACAATTGAGTTTGAAAGGACTTTTTCATTAATCATCAAAAAAGGGGGTTAAACTGTTTTTGATGATTAATGAGGGTATGACCCCAATGATGTCAACAATCTTTTTTAAAACCTAAATCATACAAAACAAGTCCTTCATTATCTAAAAAGAACCAAGGAACAAGCTTTATTATAAATAATACTTAAGATCGTGACTGCATTGATTCTTTGCCAATTTGATTTACTACTGCCATCTTTGTTCAACATAATGTCTCAACACTTAACAGGTTATGCGCCCTAGATTCGAATTGTGGCAGGTGAAATTTATTGGGTACTTAAGGATATGAAAACTACACAAAGATATTCAATCTCCACCAGAGAATCCTAACCCCAAATTTATTGAAAAGAACTCAACTCAAAAACTGTCACTTCGAAACATGTCATAAAATTCTGGGACACTGCAGTACAGAGATATTAAGAAATTACCGAAAAGTGAAGGCATAAAAATAATAATCTCAGGCAATCTCTCAAATTGTGATGTTTGTGCACAGGAAAAAATGTCAGAAATAGATCGTTCAATAAGTGATTGGGAAAAATCCCCTGTGAAGCATTTTGTGATGTAAAACCCAAATTGAACCGAATGCATATATTTGTTTCAAATTACTTTGCATTTATAGAAAATACCCATGAAGTAAATATTAAAAGCAAAAAAAGGTATTTCTGTAGTTTACGCTAAAAGCAGTCCGGCATATTTAATCTACTTTCCACACCAAAATGCCAGAAAAAAGGTTAAATATGTCAAATCGAAACACATCATAAAATTCTGTACAGTTGATATTAAAAAATTACTAAAAAGTGAAGGCATAAAATAATAACATTATTATAAATTGTGATGTTTGTGCAGAAAGAGAAATGTCAGAAATAGATCGTTCAATAAATCCCCTGTGAAGCATTAGGTGTATCAGAATTTTTGGAGGAATTTTTGGACATCCCTAACACAAAACGGCGAATAAAATATAAAAAATCTCGTAATTTCTCTGTTAAAAGTGGGTTATTTATTTTCTTTATGGATTATCCTTCCAAAATAAACTAATAAAGTTGTTTTAAAAGTAATAGAAATATTTTTTTAAAAACAGTAATGAATTTTCCGAACTCAATATTTTTCAATTTTTAAACTTTAAAAATCTATCGAAATTTTTCTATTGATTCTATTTTTACGATATTTTCAGGGTCAATGTGAAATTTTATGTTCTTTCCAATAAACCGAATATAATATTTTAGACAAGCGTCTTTTTTTAATTCACGCCCCCCTCATTTTCAAGTTTCTATTAAAAAGTAAATAATTTACTCACCGAAAAGTAAATAATTAATTTACTCACAAATTAAAGAGAAAAGCTCAATAAATAATATATTCAAATTTAAAACAAAAAACAAGTAGTGTTTTTTAGAATTTTACCTGTAAAGTTTGAAGTTTAAAACCTTTTTTTTAAACCACGTTATTTGTTTTTTCTTTTGTTTTTTTCTGGAACTTTGGTCCTTGCTCCTTTAATTGAAAAATAAATTAGGGCTTGACTTACATTTTTCGAGGAGTTATAAACTTGAAAAGACAGGGGTCGAATAATTTACGCCTCCCAATTTTGAAATGTCTATTAAAAAGTAAATAATTAATTTATGTACCAAAGTCTTATAATATAACAAATTGAAGAGAAAAGGTCAATAAATAATATATTCACATTTAAAACAAAAAAGAACAGTTTTTTTTAGAAATTTACCTGTAAAGTCCGAAGTTTAAAACCTTTTTTAAAAAAAACACGTTGTTTCTTTTAATGAAATCTTGGTCCTTGCTCCTTTAATTGAAAAAAAATTAGGGCTTGAATTACATTTTTCGAGGAGTTATAAGCTTGGAAAGATGGGGTGGAATTATTCACTATTTTCACGAAATTTCTGGCACACTTACTGAAGCATTTTGTGATGTAAACCCTAAATTGAACTGAATGCATATATTTGTTTCAAATTGCTTTTCATTTCTAGAAAATACACATAAACTAAATATTAAAAGCGAAAAAGGTAGTTTACGATAAAAGTAGTCCGGCATTTTTTTAATCTACTTTCCACACCAAAATGTCATAAAAAGGTTTAATGTAAAATCCAATGATACATTGAATTTAAAAATTACGAACCAGTGGACTAAAAACGTAAGGAAATATTACCTAGTATTTTAATCGATCACATTGAAAATATTAATAATGATGACCATTGCAGTTAAACTACTGACAAATATTAAATGGACACGTTGGTACCTCCCAAAAGGACAAACGTCTTAAAAATTGAAAAGATGCAGTGGATTACTATTACTCGTTGAAAAGCATACCAGAAAGTTATAATGAGGTGATTAATTCAGAAAATCACAAAGAATTGAAAAAAGCTATGGAATTGAAAGCTTTATCTGAAAATAATACATATGAAATAGTAGCAAAACCAAAAGATAAGAATACAATTCTCGTTCGGTTTTCTAAAAAAAATCACAGCTTCTAGCAGTGAAACTTTTAAAGCAAAATTTCTTGCAAAAGTTTTTCACAAATTTTTGGAATCGAATATTTTGCCACATTCTGACAAACAATTAGAATTTTATTGCAATTTTCCGCTCAATACAATTTAAAAATGGATGTAAAAATGTTTATTTTAATGTACTAATTGACTGTGAGATTTATATTTTCCTTCTACAGGGTTTTTAAATGAAAAATAAAATTTTTGCATGGAAACTTATTAAATTGATGAATGGTCCTAAACAAAGTGATCACAATTGGAATTTACAATATTTCCATAATTATTTAATAGAACAAGAATTCAAGCAATGTTTTGTAAACGTGTGCATGTATACCAAAAATATAGTTTAGAAATTGTTGATTTTGTTTTTGCAGGTTGACCATATATTACTCGTCTCAAATTCTGACAACATTTTAAAACATGTTAAAAATAAATTGAATACAAAAATGTAAAATGGCTGAAACAGAAACTATCATCGATAATATGACGTCATACCAATGAAAGCTCTGACTTTTTTCACAGTAGTTGGAGTCGATATTTTATCGATTTGATTTTGTCAGGTCTGGCTATATACCCCGTTGATTAAATTAAAATGGCTGATTGTCATGGTTTCTTGGTATAAATCTTACATGTGGTAACAGAAACTATGACAATGAACCAATCATGGTACATTGAAAAAATTATGCTGAAGTTTGGAATGCGAGATTGCAAACCACGTATAATAAGCATATAGAGACCGAAACTAAATTAATAGACGATCGATTATACAGAGAAATTATTGGAAGTCTAATTTATTTGATGACTGCCACTGGGCCTGATATGTGTTACAGTCTAACAAAGCTATCTCAAAACTTTTGAAAACCAATTAAGGACCTAACTCGTGCAAAACAAGTCCTTCATTATCTAAAAGGAACCATCTTTAGTATATAAAAAGTTAACATATCGCTTAAATTTAGACGGGTTTTCAGATTCAAATTGGGGTAATTCTGAGGATCGAAAAAGTATAAGATACTGTTTTAGACTATCAAAAATTGGATCTATGACCTCCTGGAAAACTAAAAAAAGAACAAATTGTTGCCCTTTCTACATATGAAGCAGAGTTTATCGCACTTACAAACTCGGAACAGGAGGCAATTTTTCTAAGCACCCTTCTTAAGTTTATTTTCAAACCAGATCTAAGTAAAAATACAATAGTAATTCATTGTAGTAGCTTATTAGCAAATAAGTCAAGGATTCATCAACGGCCGAAACATATTGATATCAGATATCATTTCATAAGGAATAAAATAAACAATCCATTACTCTTAGTTATGTAACATCTGAGAATAATATAGCCGACACTTTTACTAAACCTATACAAAAGAAAAAAGAAAAACATTTTTGCAAAGTTTTTGGTATGAAGTCAAAACCACAAAATAATGATAATAAGTGATTGTAAATTGTCCAGGGTATAACGTTAAACTGCGACCATTTTGTCTTTCTAACCAAAATTAACCAACTAAGATATCTAACATTTTGTCTTTCTAACCAAAATTAACCAACTAAGATATCTAACATTTTGTCTTTCTAACCAAAATTAACCAACTAAGATATCTAACATTTTGTCTTTTTAACCAAAATTAACCAACTAAGATATCTAACATTTTGTCTTTCTTACCAAAATTTACCAACTAAGATATCTAACATTTTGTCTTTCTAACCAAAATTAACCAACTAAGATATCTAACAGAATGTTTCAGATTTTTGAATAAAAATGTATGTCTCTATGTATATGTATCTACTTGAAAAGTGTATATTATGTATATGTATATACTTAAAAAGTGTATATTATGTATATGTATATATTTGAAGTGTGTATATTTGTTTGTCTATATATTTAAAAAGTCTGTATATTTGTATGTATATATATAAGAATGTATATTTATATTTAATTTTAAAAGTATGTATATTTGTTTACATATATGAATTTTTAAAGTATGTGTGTGTAGATAAAAATTTGAAAAGTATTATATCTGTGTATATATATATATATATATATATATATATATATATATATATATTTGTATTTTGGATGTATTAAAAAACTTAAACAATGTGATTGAAAATGGGTTCTTTTTACACACATACAAATATATTCATATTTTTTTACCTATGCGAATAAAGAAAAATTCCAAAAGTAAATAAAACAAAAAATAAAATAAAAAATCAGTTTGATTTTATTCTTATTTTTATTTTCTTTACATTATAAAGCCAAATTGAATCCGAAAGGACTTTTTCATAAATCATCAAAAAGTCTTAAAATGTTTTTGATGTCTAATGAGGGTATGACCCTAATGATTCCAACGATCTTACTCATATCTTACGGTTAGGAAAAATAAACCAATCAGCAACCTTCTGACTTTATTATAAAAATGTCGAATTTTAGATTAAATTTAGTTCGCTGTGAATCTCTGTCTTGAACCAACTGAATTGTGACTGCATTTATTCTTCGTTGCCGCCATCTTTGTTATTAAGAATTACTTAACATTCGAGATGGGAACTGCATGATTCTTCGATGCATCTTTGTCATTAAGAATTACTTAACATTCGAGATCGGGACAGTATTCATTCTTTGCCGCCATCTTTGTTATTAAGAATTACTTAACATTCGAGATCGGGACAGCATTGATTTTTTGCCACCATCTTTGTTATAAAAAATTACTTAAAACTTGAGATTGGGACCATATTGATTCGCTGCTGATTTGATTTTCTTTGTTCAGCATAATGGCTGAGTACTTAATAATTCTCACTAATCAAAAATATATATGAATATATTGTGATAATGTGTGTAAAAAGAAGCTATTTTCAATCACATTAAGATTTTTAGTGTTTTGTTTGTTAAAAATACAGATATACATACTTTTTACAAAGTATATACACAAATACATACTTTTCAAATATACATACAAAAACAAATGCACATACTTTTCATACAAACCAGTATTGAATAAAACAATAGTCATTTTTGAAAATTTCATTAATAATAAATGTTTTGGATATTTTTAATAAAAATCAATATAATAAATTCAATTTTACAACATGAAATGTATTTTTTCAAATTTATTTTATCTTTACAGAATTTGCAAAAACGAAAAGAAATTCGTTTATGGATAAATGAACTTTCTCTATTGGTGATTTAAAAAGGTTTTATATAATTATAAATTTTTCATATAGATTTTCTAAAATCGTAATTCATTAGCGTGTTGTAATTAGTGTGCCTATATTCATACATATCATTGCATATACCTTTTTGTGGAATCAAATGCAAGCAAACATGAGACCCAAACCACATTCTTGTGAAGTATGTAGTTCTTCCTTTGCATTGAAGTCAACGTTGTTGAATCATAGGAAAACACATACAGGAGACAAACCACATTCATGTGAAGTATGTGGTTTTTGTTTTGTACGGAAGTCACATTTGTTGACTCATATGAAAACACATACGGGACACAAACCACATTCTTGTGAAGTATGTGGTTCTTCTTTTGCACAGAAGTCAACTTTGTTGAGTCATATAAAAACGCATACAGGAGAGAAACCACATTCTTGTGAAGTATGTGGTTCTTCTTTTGCACAGAAGTCAACGTTGTTGAATCATAGGAAAACACATAGAGGAGACAAACCATATTCATGTGAAGTATGTGGTTCTTCTTTTGTACGGAAGTCAGATTTGTTGCGGCATATGAAAACACATACGGGAGAGAAACCACATTTTTGTGACATATGTGGATCTTCTTTTGCACAAAAGTCAACTTTGTTGACTCATATGAAAACACACACAGGAGAGAAGCCACATTCTTGTGAAGTATGTGGTTCTTCTTTTACAGGGAAGTCAAGTTTGTTGAGTCATATGAAAACACATACGGGAGAGAAGCCACATTCTTGTGAAGTATGTGGTTCTTCTTTTGCAAGGAAATCAAATTTGTTGAGTCATATGAAAACACATACGGGAGAGAAGCCACATTCTTGTGAAGTATGTGGTTCTTCTTTTGCATGGAAGTCAAGTTTGTTGAGTCATATGAAAACACATACGGGAGAGAAGCCACATTCTTGTGAAGTATGTGGTTCTTCTTTTGCAAGGAAATCGAATTTGTTGAGTCATATGAAAACACATACGGGAGAGAGGAGAAGTAGAGAGTGTGAGCCACCTGATTTCTAGCTGTAAGGTTCTGCTAGGGGACGGCTACTATACAATGCGACACAATGAAGTATGCAAATATCTCTACTGGACGATCTGCAATAAGTTAAATATCGAATGCAGTAAGAAGTCATGGGAACATATACCCGAAAGAACAGTCGGAAACAAGTCATATACCATCCACTATGACTATGCAATCCCTACAGCCACATACCTAGAAAACGGAGCTATAAAACCCGACATTGTAATATGGGACAAGAAGTAGAAGGAAGCAACCTTGGTGGAAGTTAGTGTCCCGAATGATGCTGGGTTAAACAGAGCTGAGAGGGAAAAGATTACTAAATACCAGGGTCTTATGTATGACATGAAAAGAAACTGGAACCTTAAGAAGATCTCTATCATTCCAGTAATTATAGGAGCAACCGGACTTATGAAAAAGAATTTTACAAACTATCTTACAAATATACCAGGTAAACCAAGTGCAAAGGAGATTCAAACAATTGCACTTAAAGGGACGGTTAGAATCTTAAAAAAGATCTCTCGGTTGGAGTGTCTAAAATAGCAGGTGTATGTTTGGCATCTGGTAGGATGCCCCATCCCTGGCTTAAACAAAATGATAAGAAAAATGAAAAAATAGAGAGAAATCACTTTCTTGTGGAGTATGTGGTTCTTCTTTTGCATGGAAGTCAACTTTGATACATCATATGAAAATACATATAAGCCATCCCTAATGATGCTGGCCTTAACAGAGAGGGAGAAAATAACAAAATACCAAGGATTTATGTACGACATTAAAAGAAATTTTAACCTTGAGAAGATATTCGTCATACCAGTCATTATAGGAGCAATCAGACTAAAAAAAAACAATTTTCAAAACTGGTGAATAGATCTGGTAAGCCGAGGGCAAGAGAAATACAAAACATTGCATTTGAAGGATGGTTAAAATCTTTAAGTTATCTCTCGTTTGGAGTAAAATGCCCCATCTCAGGAAAAACAAAGTTATAAGAAAATTGAATCAGAGAGACATCAATTATTATTGGGTATGTGGTTCTTCTTTTTCACGGAATGATTTTTTTTATTTCGTCATATTAAACACATACAAGAGAGTAACCACATTCTTGTTAAGTATGTTTTTTTGTATCGAACCAAGCCACTTTCATGTGAAGTATGTGGTTCTTCTTTCTTTTGCACAGAAGTAAACTTTGTGTAATCATGAAAACATATACAGGAGAGAAACCACATTCTTGTGAAGTATGTGGTTCGTCTTTTGCATAGAAGTCAACTTTATTATGTCATATAAAATCACATACTGGAGACATCTGGGAACATGAATCACCACCAATGACATCAAATTGAAAAATGACAGTGTTCTACGACAAAGACATACAGGCAGGCAGATACATAAACGACAAGGCCATCAAGCCAGATATAGTAATATGGAACAAGCCCGAAAGGACTGCATTTTTATCGATGTCACAATTCCAAACGACTTTGGTCTTAATAGAGCAGAACGGGAAAAGATGACAAAATATCAGGACCTAAAAATGATCTAAAACAACATGGTCTCTGACAGAAATGAACATTGTACCAGTTGTGACAGCAGCAACTTGCCTAATAAAAAAGAACCCTCAAAAATACTTAGAAGCAATCCCGGGAAAACCAAGCTGTAAGGAAATACAGATAGAAGCCATAAAGGGAACAGTGTCTATTCTTAAAAGAGCCCTCGGATATAAATTTAAATTATAATAGAATAAAGTTTTAGCCCCAGGAAGGAGCTCCTTAATCTCTTCAAACTAACAAAAGTAAAATAAAAAAGAGATAAACCGCGTTCATGTGAGGTACGCGGTTCTGCTTTTTAACAGATGACAACTGTTGAGTCATATGAAACACGTACGAGAAACAATATCTTATGATCTTCCAAAATCAATACCTCAAAATTGTATTCAAGCATCACAAAACAAGAGTCAGCAGAACAACCTCTATCAGGAAACTGGTCAATCATTTAGCAGAAGACGTTCTTACCAATATGACAGAATCAGAAAACAAATCTGCTACAAAAATCACACAAAATCACGTCCTGTTTACGTCTGTTTTTATTCACCATTTAATCATTTGCGTCGCTATAATGATTTTATGGTATCATTTGCATAGAAATGATACCATAAAACCAATTGGGTAACTTTCATTCTTTTTTTTTTACCGACTTTTGAAGTATGCACATGTATGCACACATGCTAGTCAATCATGTTTCGATTTTTCCTACGAAGTAAAAAACTGAAAAGCCATATTTTTGTAATAAATGTGGCTCTTCTCTAACAAGCGAAAATAAAATGATCTTTTTATTATGTTAATAATTTTCTTTAAATAAACAAAGTTTTTGTTCTCATGTAAATCTTTAAAATGAAAAATAAAACTTTTATAACTTTACTAAATTTCAATAAAACATTCTAAATATCTACTTAAGGTTTTTACCATTGTTGCTTTCATGCATGTGTGCATGATTTGTTAAATACAAGGAATCTTAAATAAGTGACCTTGACCCACTTCCGTTTGTTTGATGTAGTAGAAATGTTGCATATGCAATGATTTATATCTCTATGGGTAATGTGGGAAATTACAACTCTGAACTAATTTTTGTTCCTGATTTACAAGTGTTTAAAATTAGTTAAGTGTGAAATGGGGCAAATGTCAGGTGTCATACATGTAAAACGTTTATATTATGAATTCTAATATGTCATGAAATCTGTAATAGCCGCACTTAGATCTGGTTGCCACCCATCTGTCATTGATGAGGCAACTGTCAGCTGTGGTGAGTTTACCTTTTTTGAAGATCCATGCTGACTATTCGGCAAATCGCCGAAAAAGGGTCATGGTTATTGCAGGGTCTGTGGAAACTTATGGATTCTAAAGTTGCTGACAATATACCAGAAGCAAAAACGCATTGATTACTGTATTGTACTGAAGCATTATCCGTTGATGCTGCTTAACTTGGGTGATATAGCGAGAAATAGTGTGTACCGTGATTATGACACGCATGTGTCTATTACTCTAGAATGAGTTTGGAAATGTACTAAGAATATGAGTCAAAAGTTTTCAAAAGACTTATCATATAGGATGAAACCTGGGTCTGTCACTGCGATTCAGAGACCAAAGCCTAGTTAATGAATTGGAAGCACTTGAATCGACTATATCCAAAAATTAAAGGCTGTAGCCCATTGTTGTCAACGTCATGCTCGCATTCTTCTATAACCAGAAGGGAGATGAGAGATTTCCTGGCAAAGTTTACCTCAATTATGGAAGCTTATTACGCTTTAATATTTAGAAAATTAAATAAAATTATTAAAATCAAAAGGGGATGCCAAATCAGAAAATATCCTCCTGCAAGATATCGCTCTGATCCACAGATGATGCAGTCTGATTTCTGAGGCTACGCATCTTCTACAAAAACTGTCTCCAGAAATGCATTAAATGATGCGAGAAATGTGTAGCTCTGTGATGTTCTTATTTAGAAAAATTAATAACTAAACCAATTTTCGTTGTTTTACTTATATGAGAAACTAGACCAGGACATTATGTATTGAACGCATGTAATAACAAATTTTACATTTCAGGGACAGTTTATCCTTTCAAAACATACGTAACAAGCGAGAGTATTGAACAACATCTGATTATCATTTACTGTTGCAGCATCAAAGATATCGATAAAAATTCAACAGCTATATATACAGCCTCCAAGGTGATAATAATAAGTTGTGTAGTATTTATATTTTGTGGGGCTGTTTTATATTTACATGTAAACGAATCTTTCTACTAAGAATAATTGATATATTATCTGAGAAAAATACATTGTATGGGGTGTACTTTTACTGAGCTATTTATATACTTTCTATTGTTCAAATCATGTAAATGCACATATCCAAGCCACCTGCGATATGACATAATATTTGGTATTAAATCATTTCTTAACCCCATTCTTTTGTTAGAGGAATAAAAACGTGAAATAAATTTAACAAAATGTAAGAATTGACATTTTCATTAATTTTACTTTTGATTAAATAGTTTTATTCTGAATTTTTAAAATAATTTTCATGTGTACCAACATAATTTGCCATTTTTCCAATGGCAATTACTAGATTAGTTGGAGAAGAATACATTGTGACGTGCATATTTATTATAAAGAAAATAAATTAAACATTAATGCATATTACGGTCTAAACTTCCAATCACACTCCATGCAGAACTGTATATTTCCGTCTTTGGACACATTATCTTAAGATGTACAACTGTAACCTTGCCAAAATTCAAAAAATGTTACAGGCATACGGTCCCAATATATAAGATTAAGAGTGTTGTTTTTTTCAGTTTAAAACAATTGTTGACGGTTATGAATATTTTGAGTTAATAAATTCTTGTGAGAACTAACTTGCATTTAAAAATGACGAAAGGAATTAATCGCCACTACAAAGTATACATAGGTACTATACTAAGTTGTTTATTCTGCAATACTAAAATATAGCATGCCCATCCATACATACAAAAAAAGAAATTTAATCACTTTAAGAAACTCCTTGGTCATAATTTTGTGATGGAATGTAATTCCTCATATATATCTAATATATAGTTGAAATCTTCTGCACAAACAACATACAATAATTTTATTCTATTCCAACAAAACCGTTTGCATGCTATTAACTCCTGGACACTCGCACTATTTTGCGCCATCCCAAAACCTCCGTTCACGCTATTCTTACATGATGTGTTTGTGCGCGAAAACGCATACTAAAGTGATTTATCACATCATGGAGGAATTTTTAGCAAACATTTGAAATAATAAAATTTCAAAAATAAAAATAATTCGTTAATTTTTCTGTGTTACATAGTTTTTGATGCTTTTTTATTGATCTAAAAAGTTAAATTTCTATGAGAGGTTTACAAAACGATTTTTATACTTTTCCTTCCTTTTTAATTATAGTATAACGATGACGGTACCGATACCTGCATTCCCACCGTTACAACCACACCGGGTACCGGGCGTCCTTACCCTCCTTGGATTCCACCTGATGTGGCAGGTGTTCTTTGATCGTACCTTGTCTTGTTACAAGTTGGCCTGTTAATCGTCCTTACCCTTTGTGTTTTCATGGAGGGGCGCTTGCCTCTCGATCAAATTGTCTTTCTTTCCATGTGTAGGTATTCTCTGGGTACATCAATCACTCCGCTAGTCCTTGCGGCTTGCTGTAAAATTAAGAGTCCTCACCACAAACAGAACTCTGGTTTATAATAGTAACAACTATTTATTGTTTTCATTACTTCATAACAACTACTAATTTGAGGCGACTGACTATAGCAGTGAACGATGTAAGACCAGATCAGTAAAGTCACAGAGTTCCCATTAACACAGGCTTGTTCCCATCATAACATCAGGCCCTGAACGGCTCCCAAATTGGGAGCGCTTGACTATCCCAGCCGTTCGGTTTGCTGGCTACGACTCTTCTCTTTTTAGAACTCGTTTTTCTACATCCAACCCCTTTTTCTCCACCTTCAGTGGTTAAAAACACCTTTCTTCCTTTCTCCTAGAGCTTATCTCTACCAAACCTCAACCCCCATTTGCACTGAGGTGTTTCTACTTATTATTAAATTAGGGGTGATTAGTCACTCCAAGTCAAACAATGCTTGGCGGCGACCCTCACCCCAACCTGTCAGCTAAGATGCCCGGGCCTTTTTCATATCGCTCAACATAGGGTTTAAAAACAACCTTTTCGTTGTTAACAGATATATAACAGCAATGAGATAAAACAATTTTTTTTTTCTTTCTGACAAAATCCCATAGACATTTCTGTTTAAACAACATCAAGCCATCATCATCATCATTAAAATTTTGCCGTGCGAATTCCTCTGAATTCCTGTCGACTAGCAAGGTCACTCGGCATTGCCCGGGCCCCATCGGGTCACAATATAACTTGTATAGTTTTTTTTATCAGCAGTCGGGTTGTTGTTTATTTTCTTGCTGCGCTGTACAGTTGGCTTGCCAATTTTCTTTTGATAAAATTTGCGTTCCATTTCATTTTTGATATCCGTTCGTGGCCACCAGGATACGACTTTAGTCAAGATTGCCCAGGAAATGGACGGTTTCAGATTAAAAAAAAATATTCGCTTTTTTTTAACGAAAATCTCTTCCACCCCTCACAAAAAGTGAGGTTTATGTAGAACAAAAATCGAATAGTAAATTTTTTAATTATATTTTCCTCAAATCTAATACAATTTATTTTGTGGCCACTGCAGTTTTCAATTTTGAAAATAATTTTGATTTACAGGGACGGTTTCTTTTAAAGTGTTTATTTATAGTGAAAAAATCGCAACTTCGAAAAATTGTTTTTACTTAAAACTATTTTTCTACTAGACAATTTTTCAATATTTTTTTTGAATTTATACTAATTTCGACATAAGTAAATACGTAATGTGGTAATAACCGTTCAAAGCGTATTGTGGTTCTGTGTACGCATTATAAATGTTTCTTTTCTGTGCCTTCTGTTATACATTAGTACATTGGGGGTCATTTTGAGTTAAAAGTTTATTTACTGCACCCATTTGAACTAGAGAAAATCATCTTCTGAACGTCGGCCATATTACATATTCATCGTCATTTATTTACACGAGACATACACATTTTAATCATGATTTTCTCTATATCAGATGGGGGCAGTAAATAAACTTTTAACTCGAAATTACCCCTAATGTACTAATGTATAACATAAGACACAGAAAAGAAACATTTATAATGCGTACACAGCTTTATTTTCTCATATAACCACAATACGCTTTGAAGGCATATTACCCATAATGTTTTGCTTTGAAATGCATTCATTCGAAAACAAAATATAGTAAAGTTAAACCGCAATTTTACGCTGAATTAACGCCAATTGTTGTCTTTATTTTACAAGATTTACGTGTAAAAGTTGAGATAATCATTGAATTAGAGCAACTATGGCGGAAATCTCTGTTAATGCACCTCAATGAGATTCTCTGTCTTTTCATGCAATAACATGTCAAAACTACACGTACCTAATGTAATCTTATACAAGATATTTACCTTAGTTTCTCTTTCTTCAATAAATATTTTAAAGTTTAATTTAATAAATGTATAATTGAAATCAATAAATTCTTATTTTTTTATCTTATTCATTTTTTATATTTTGTCGTTCTGAATATTACAAAGTGAATTATCAAAAAAGTTTGGATTATCTCCCTTGAATATCTAAAAACAACGGTGTTGGTTATCTGCGAACAAAAGTTGAATACCGCAAATACAAATAAAAGAACTGAATTATATTCCATAAATTTTGATGTACACTCATATTTTTTCCATCAAAAATAAATATTTCATCAAATTTTCCTCATATTTGGCTTAAAACTGCCATATGTAACTCCCGCATGTATGGAAGCACATGTGGCTTGCTTTGGCACCAAAGACAAGAGTGGAGTCCATTATTGAGCTGGGTTGTTTCCTGTTTAATAAGATGTTTCTTTGGTCCTATGTAATTCTAGGAAGTCCATTCTCGCAGGCTTTGTCTTCTCCCTTTGATAATGGGTTAATGTATAGCTAATTTGCAAAGCACAAATATTTTTAGTTATAAAATGAAAACAAGGAAAGAATTCTCATTCTAACATTTCAGATCAACTTTGTTGGTTATCTTCGTTAGTAAGAATATAGGAGAGAAACAGGTTAGTAGCTGAAAATGTTCTTGTGTGGAAACGTAGGTGAAATATTTAACAGACTTGTTGAAAGAGAGAAGAGTTCAGTGTATAAATGTGTTGAAGTTGGTAGAAGGAGTGTGCGTTCATGTATGGATGAGAGAAGCCATGTAGCATGAGAACGGTAATGTGTAGGATGACTCGATGTGGAGTCACCTATTGTAAGAGTGTGAGTTAGTGTCCACTAGTTCATAATCGAGATCTACCAATTTTTAAAGACAGAGATTGCAGGTGCAGGAATCTCAACAAGTCGAAAGTAGTAGAGTATCTACGGGACCATTAAAGTTAAATTTAATGAGATTTCTGATTTACAGAAGATTTTCTTTAAATCACATCATCACAAAACTAAAATAAAATATGAATAACTCCGGAAAAAAACAACACTTGGCAAAGAACTCGAAATCGTTGTATTAATATGAAATAACATTTACGTGTTATAAAAATATTCATTCAAATCGTTTCAAAGTTAGTGTTTTCTTATAAAAAGTCTTCATTATGCAAACTTAGCTTAATGAGGATATCCTGAACATGGCATGAAGTTTAAGATTACGAATTCCTATGAATAGAGTGTCACACATGGTTTGAATTGTATTTCCTGATAGAAAAATATTAAATCATGTAAGTGGATACGTGTGTGTGCGTTCATCATGTAAGAAAACAGTAGTTCGAAAAAATATTGTTAAAAAAGATTTAAATTCTCCTTCAATGTGGTAATTTTCCAGGATAAGAATTTGCCGTTTGCTTGGCATGCAAATTCAATACGGATAATTTTAACACCTTTAAGAGCGAAGTTATTTTTAGATCCAGTCCCGAGGAAGATGAGAGAAAAAACTAGAACAAAACGAAACTGATTTGATTTTCGCGGGCGAATTTTTCTATACAGATGTTCTCGAACATTCCAGCCTGTTTAATATATCACTATGCGTGGAAACACAGCACGGTTCGTTAATTAATATAGTGCAGGTGACCAAATCATGACGTTGTGTGTTTGCTCATAATGATACACATGGGCACTGAAATGATGCTTCCTACAAAAATGTCTGCTGAAGATTTGTTCCAGGCATGTGGCTGTCGCTACATGACTCTCCTCCTGGACGAAAAATCAAATATAAAAAAAAAGAATACAAATAGTTTACAGGGCAAAATATGTAACAAAACAGAGTGGATGCTTTATCTGCCAGATCTGCTGGAAGTCACAGCACCAGGAAGCATTTTTTTGTTAGATGCAGCAGTAGTTAACGAATCTTCCGAGGTTTGCATCCATACCATTGTGATACTACATTCTGTGTTTTCGAAAACTGTTTTCATCAGTCGATCAATGTTGCTGGAGTCATGTTTGCCATTCATATCTATCACGGAATGTTTCGAATATCTTCTAAGTACTTTGTAAGTACCAGAGTAAGGCGGCTGCAGGCGCATGAGTACTGCGTCATTTATTACAAAAGCATGTGTCAATCTGTGAATGTCTTGAGGAAGTTTGTTATATACACTGTGTAATATGAGTTATTTCCCCTTGATTGGGATTATTCCCACCATCACTATTGCCTGCAACCTCCTACCATAAAATCACATGGTATATCGTAGTAGCAAAAACTCTTTTTCAGTGTTGATAAAGCTTTTATTCTGTTCATATGTATCTCTCTATTCTCTCGATGTTCTAACCCTTTACTAATTCAGTCTACATAATACAACATGGTGTAAGAAAATAATTACGAACCTTAACACTCCCAAACGTCAATATATATATATATATATATATATATATATATATATATATATATATATATGGAATTTCTGCGTCACCCCAAAGAACTTAACTTTTCATCAGACAGTCTCGGGCAAGAATGGTAACAGGGAGAAACCAATTCCAGTTATTTCTACAAGCAACAGCGTCAGATAAAAAGCCGGAGAATGTTAAACCATCGATACTATTGACCTGTATAGGAAATAAAGGAATAAAAATGTACTATACCTTCAATTTCGAGAACGAAGAACAGAAATACAACTTGGAAAATGTGATAGAAAACTTCTACTTGCACTGCCAACCAAGAAAAAACCTAACTTTTCTCACATACCAATTCTTGACTTGCAAACAAAAAGAAACGCAAAGATTTGATGAATATATCACCGAACTACGACAAAAAGCAAGCAAATGCGAATTTTGAGAACTTACCGAGAGACTAATAAAAGACATTCTCATCTGTGGCATTAACGATAACACGCTTCAAGAAAGAATGCTGAGAGAACCGTCGTTGGGTTTAGAAAAAGCAACCCAAACAGGGCTCAATGCCGAAGAAACGAAGAGACACTTAAAAATAATGGCCATGTCAGACACAGTAAATATATTGCTAATTCGGAACATGAGGAAAATTGAATAACAAAAAACAAGATGTCTGCCCATGCAACTTTTAAACAAGAAGACAAAAAGCCCGCCAAAACAGTACTGGATCTAAAAATGTACCTATTGCTTTGGTTCGCACCAGGAAAACAACTGTCCCGCATACAACAAAACATGTACAAACTGTGGAAAAAGGGCATTATGCACGAATGTGTCGAACAAAAAGAAAAAATTATACAATGTTAGACAATCATACAACTCAGACCACGAGGAGTCAGACCAGTTCAACTTGGACGACATACAACGATTTTTGGGAATGACAAATTATCTACGTAAATTCATAGCGGAATATTCAGAGGTAAGTACACTGTTAAGAAAACTTCTACACAACGATGCACTCTGGACATTTGATAAACCTCAAATGGAGGTTGTAGAGCAGTTAAAACAAGTAATAACAAGCCTACCAATTTTGAAATTCTAAAGAAATAAAAATTACCACTGATGCTAGCAAACATGGCCTAGACGCAGTTCTACAACAAAAACATAAAATATGGCTACCCGTATCATACGCATCAGCGGACAGTACATAAGAGATACCTGATATGGAGATGGATAAATATATCCATACCATCCTAAAACAATACCCAATGAACGACCAAAAACTTGACGTATACCGAGAAGAGACTGGGAAAGACCCAACATTGCAAAGACGTACCACCCACAATAACGCCGTATATGCCAGTTCACGATGAAGTATCTGTCGTCAAAGGAGAAGTGCTTAAATACGACGATAAAAATATATTCAGTCAAGAAAGTAGTCCAAGACAAGCCGTACCACAAACGACCACGGAAAATAAAACAACAAACTTCACAACGAGAGGAAGAACAGTTAGGCTTCCAGCCAGATACAGACACTAATTAAATACATAAAAATAAATAAATACGTTTTTATTTTTAGTAAAAAAAAATGAAGATGTTGTACACATCGAATAATACGAGTTATTTCTCCTTGATTGCCTGCAACTTCACACCACACTATCACGTGGTATAACGTAGTAGCAAAAACTACTACCCTTTTCTAGTGTTAATAAAGTGTTATGTTCACACGTGTGTTTCTCTTCTAATGTGCTCACTATCCCTTTACTAATGCAGTCACATACACATGTATCAACATAATACAACACTCCTAACGGCTGTAATCACTAATCTTCGGAGATAGATAAACCTGTATCCAGTTCCTGTTGAAGATAAAAGACTATTACTTTTCGAGGTTGATACCAGCTGTATTTCTCACTAACCCTTTACTGATTCAATCACATACACCTGTATCAACACAATGTGGCGTAAATGAAAAAAATTAAAGCTAAAAAACTTGATGTTTTATTTTTTTATTATAAAACGAAAAAGTGATTGAATGGGACATGGATGAAAAAAAATCAAACAAAGGTTAAGAAAATTGACGTTTAATTTTTTTTATTGTAAATCGAATAAATTGATTGGATTTGGCGTAAATGAAAAAATCAATCAGTTTTTTTTTATTGTAAAACGAATAAATTGATTGGATGTGATGTAAATGAAGAAAATCAAACAGTTTTTTTTATTTCAAAGACTTGATGTTTAATTTATTTTTTTGTAAAACGAATAAATTGATTGGATGTGATGTAAATACAAAATGAAAAAAAATCAAAGGTTAAAATTTTAAGGTTGTCATAATATAGGCTAAGAGACTATTAGTCGCCTAGAGTTATGCCCCTTGGCCCGTGACGTATGAATCTCGTCCGCCATTGTTTCTCAGTGCAACGTTTACTACTAGACAATAAAGAACGCATTTTACACCACCTTCGAGTCTGTTTATCAATGCTTCCAAAGTATGTATTATCACGACATGGTGTCTGAAGTGGGATCCTCTAAAGAATCAAAGGAATTCTCCTGCCATTCTGGAATTTCAGAGATGAGATTGGGGTCCAGGATGGAATTCTACTCAAGAGCCAGAGAATCATTATCCCAGCCTCGTTGCAAAGAGGCATACTGGAAGAGCTGCATGCTTCACACCAAGGATTAGAGAGAACGAGGTTACGAGCGCGTTCAGCGGTGTACTGGATAGGGTTAAATAAGGACATAGAAGATATAGTCCGAGAGTGCCACACATGCCAGAAATACCAAGCCAGTATCCCGCTCGAATCAATACTCCAGCACGAAACCCCTACGTACCCCTGGCAGTACGTCAGCACAGACTTGTTCACATTGGCAGGGAAAGAATATCTGCTTGTGGCAGATCAGTACAGCCGAAACCCCTTCGTACGACGCCTTCCGTCCGCCTCATCAATATCCGTTATTAGAAGTATTAAGACGATATTTGAGGAACAAGGAGTGCCGGAAATCTTGTACTCGGACAATGGTCCACAATTTACAAGTAAAGATTTCAAGGATTTCGCCAGGACGTACAGCTTCCAACACAGGACATCGTCCCCACATTACCCCAAGTCTAACGGATTCGCCGAAAGAATGGTGGGAACATGCAAGAAAATTTTGACGAAGGCAGGGGAAACTGGTCAAGACAGCTACCTAGCAATGATGGCTTACAGAGCCACGCCACTGTCATCAGACATTAAGTCCCCGGCAGAGTTACTCAACGGGCGAAAAATACGGACACCCCTAGTATCCAAGCAACAACTTGGCAATGAGCAGACTAGGACAGCCATACAGAAACAGAAAGATCAGTCTAAGGTCTGCTATGACAGGAAACATAACAGACACCACTCCCACCTACATGCAGGACAGAACGTCTATGTCCAGCAGGAAAAAGCAAAGATATGGGAGCCTGGAAAAATTCAGCGCTCCAGCGTGACACCCAGATCCTACATAGTTGAATCTGAGAACGGTAACACCTATAGAAGGAACAGGCAGTTCCTCAGACCAGCTGGGAGGAGATCAACAACCGCAAATAGATCCGACCAACCTCGCCCCAGCGACTCTCCACCGGATCCCACCCAGAAGGAAGGTCCCCTCCTAAACAAATCGAACAGCCGACCACCGAACAACACTCCAGCGGCACGCCTCACACCCGAACTGAGAAACTCACCCCCGAATTAAGAAGATCTCAGAGACGAGTGAATGTTCCTCAGAAACTGAACTTATAGGTTACACTATCCTAAAAAAAAGAGACAATACCATTACCCTAGAACAATGGAGACAAGCTAAATAATATATTAGAGACTATGTTATCCCTTAATCAGATAAAGGCTAAATATCGCCCTTGGACTATATACATATATATGGAAGGGAAGGGATGTCATAATATAGGCTAAGAGACTATTAGTCGCCTAGAGTTATGCCCCTTGGCCCGTGACGTATGAATCTCGTCCGCCATTGTTTCTCAGTGCAACGTTTACTACTAGACAATAAAGAACGCATTTTACACCACCTTCGAGTCTGTTTATCAATGCTTCCAAAGTATGTATTATCACGACAAGGTAAAAGAAATAAATTGATTGGATGTGACGTAAAAACAAAATGATAAAATTGCAAAAAAGGTTTTAAAATATTTTAATTTTTTATTGTAAAATTATTTTTTAAAAATGTTTTGATCGGACGAAAATAATGAAATTGCGAGACGAAAATCATGTTTACATAATTGATGCTTTAAAATAACGTTCTCATGTAGTAGACATTCCGAACATGAAAACATACCCGTGTTTAATAAATCTATCAAAAATCAACTAATGGTCAGATTTTCAGGATATTTTCAATATTTATCCATTTTAGAATGAAATTACATATAAAATGCAGTTTTCGTAAAATATACGAGGAAAACTTTTTTAGGGCGTGTTCCAACCCATATTTATTTTTTTCGAAATCTGAACAGAATATATTTAAATCTATCGAAATTTCTATTTTTTATGAAACATAAGAGTTCTAATAAGTAAAAACTATTTATTTTTTTTAAATTTAAATACACATATTGAACAAAAATTTACCTTCAAGTTGCAATTAAAAAATTGATATAAACTTAATATTATTATGTTTTTTAAATATCTTTTTTTTCGAATTAATATATACAATAATCAGTTGAATTGCCAAGAAAAAGAAACCTCGTAAACATTAATTATTTTTTAAAAGATTAAAACGCTTAGAATTCCATTATTTCAAAATGTTCCGTTACAACATAGATTTTTTAATTTACTGTGTTTAATTTTTTTGTTAAATCTTAAGTTTTAATATAAACATGGCTCTTGTTAGCTATTTTATCGCCAGATTAAAACAGATTTGAAAATATTATTGCACAAATATTAAGCATTTTGTAGGACCCATCCTCATATTTTGTTCGTCTCTTTTTACCAAACAAAATATGGAAGCCTGTAGGTAACCAAAAGGACAGTCAGTAAAACCGCATTTCATATTTAAAGTACATTCAGTAACATCATATTTAAAATACAAATGTTTAGATTATTATTAATCATTAAACTGTGTAAATCTTAAAACCTTCGTAAACATTAATTTTTAAAAGATTAAAACGATTAAAATTCCATTCTTTCAAAACGTTACGTTACAACATAGATTTTTTTATTGTGTTTAAATAAAAAAAAATATTAAGTTTTAATATAAACATGACTCTTGTCAGCTATTTTATCGCCAGATTAAAACCAATTTGAAAATATTGCATAATATTAAGTATTTTGTAGACCCCCTACTATTTAGTTTGTCTCTTTTTACCGAATAAAATATGGAAGCCAAATGAACATTATGTAAAAATGTATTTCATATTTAACATACAAATGTTTAGAATATTAGTAATCGTTAAATCATTACGTCGCTTTTGCCTTTCCATAGTTCGTATAGTTAGCACAAATCTGAGGTCACGGAAACATGCAGTCCAATCTTCAAAATCGTTTGGCAGTCCCTATAGATCTACATGAACGCACGTTTCGTCCTGTCTAAGTCTCATGTTTCGCTAAGCATACATCGATTGAAGGCGGAAACTTCATCTGTTAGAATGTAGCACTAGGTGTATCAGAATTTTTGTAGGAATTTTTGACACCCCTATTACAAAACTGCGAATAAAATATAAAAATCTCGTAATTTCTCTGTTAAAAGTAGGTTATTTATTTTCTTTATGGATTATACTTCCAAAATAAACTATTAAGGTTGTTTTAAAAGTAATAGAAATATATATTTTTTAAACATTAATGAATTTTCAATATTTTTCAATTTTTAAACTTTAAAAATCTATCAAAATTGTTCTATTGATTCTATTTTTACGATATTTTCAGGGTCAATGTGAAATTTTATGTTCTTTCCAATAAACCGAATATAATATTTTAGACAAACGTTTTTTTTAATTCATCCCCCCATTTTCAAGTTTCTATTACAAAGTAAATAATTAATTTACTCACCAAAAAGTAAATAATTAATTTACTCACAAATTGAAGAGAAAATGTCAATAAATAATATATTCAAATTTAAAACAAAACAAAATGTAGTGTTTTTTAGAATTTTACCTGTAAAGTTTGAAGTTTAAAACCGTTTTTTTAAACCACGTTATTTGTTTTTTTCTTTTTTGTTAATGAAACTTTTGTTTTTTCTCCTTTAATTGAAAAAAAAGTAGGGCTTGAAGTAAATCTTTCGAGGAGTTATAAGCTTGGAAAGACAGGGAGTCGAATAATTCACGCCTCACATTTTGAAATGTCTATTAAAAAGTAAATAATTAATTTATGCACCAAAGTCTTATATATCACAAATTGAAAAGAAAAGGGCAATAAATAATATATTCAAATTTAAAAAAAAAGAACTGTTTTTTTCGAAATTTACCTGTAAAGTCCGAAGTTTAAAAGCTTTTTAGAAAAAAACACGTTGTTTTTTTTCCAATGAAACCTTAGTCCTTGATCTTTTAATTAAAAAAAAATTAGGGATTGAATTACATTTTTCGAGGAGTTATAAGCTTGGAAAGATGGGGTGGAATTATTCACTATTTTCACGAAATTTCTGACACACCTAATGTAGCACATGACCGGTTGAGCCAAGAAAACTGCTTGTATCAGTGAAAAAAACTTGAATGAAGCTCATCTTATGCTCTTTCACACGACAGGTTAATGAAACACGTGAAAGTACGCCTCTAACAATTTTGTTAACTCGATAAATTTTGGTGAGGGTTAGAGTCGTACATCTCAGGATAACCTGTCAGCAAACAGAAATATGCCGTGCTGCAGGTAGTGTGATTAAAAGTTTCCCTAGATAAACGTATGAGAAATGTAGCAAAGAAGTATCTCATGTGTTTGAGGATAGAAAAGATTTTTCAATCTGAATCTGAAAAGAATCTTGAAATAAGGAACACATTTTTTAATGCCAAATTACGTGAATACATGGAAAAAATAAAAACTGAAGAATAAAACTATTAATTAAAAGTTAAATTAATGAAAATGTAAATTCTAACATTTTGTTAACTTTATTTCACGTGTTCTAACAAAAGACATAAAGAAATGATTTTACACTAAGTGTTATGTTCTATCGCTGGTGAATTGGATGCGTTTACATGATTTAGACAGGAGAGAATTGTGTAAATAACTCATAAGTAAACCTCATACAAAGATAATAATAGACCAATTATTCTAAGTCGAAAGATTCGTTCACATAAATATAAAACTATCCTACGAAATATAACTGCTACGAACTTATTATCTAGGTCGAGGTTGTATATGACTAATCAGTTCATAATTGCTGAATCTTGATGCTGCAACAGTAAATGGTAATACTACAATATAATTTCTAATATGAGTAGAAACACGAAAATTAGCAGTTATCATGGGGTTATCTAGATAAGACCATCAGAGTTACACATTTCTTGCATCTCTGTAGTTTTTATATGACATTCAGAAATCTGTGGATCGAAGTGCTATTTTGCAGGAGGATATTTGCTGATTAGACCCCGCCTTTTGATAACTTTATTTAATTTCTTAATAAGATTCTGTAATTTTGGTAAACTTTGCCAGGAAATCTCTCATCTCCATTCTGATCATAAAAGAATGCGAACATGCCGTTGGCAACAACAGGCTGCAGCCTTTCCTTTTTTGGATGTAATCAATCCAAGTGCTTCCAATGCATTAACTGGACTTTTGTCTCTGAATCGCAGTGTTAGATCCAGGTTTCATCCTATATAATCAGTGTTTTGAAAACTTTTGACTCATATTCTTAGTACATCTCCAAATTCATTCTAGAGCAATCAACACATATATGTCATAATCACATTGCATACCAGTTCTCATTATGTAACAGTTAAGCAACATTGAGTCAGTAACAGATCAGTGACTATTTAGAAATAGCAGACACTATATGTAGAAAGACGTCGCCACTTCCCTACAAGATTTGTAGATTTGATATACTTTTGTCTTTTGTTTCAATTTCCTTCAGTCAGATTTCTAAGAAATCAAGGGGCTCCCTACCTATGGCCCGCAATATGAGACACATAGGTATTGTAATGTTCTATTAAAGGTCTTTTGTATTCCGTATGTATTTGCATAAAACACAACAAATCTTTCTTTTTATTCAAAGAACCACAGAATGTGGGTTGTCACTTTTTAATTTAATTATTTTTGCTTCAGCTGGTAATGGCGCATCCTAACGGATGCCAGACATTCACCCTTTATCGCATACATTTCAACCAAGATATCATTTCACAAAATATATTTGCCAGTTTTTAAATTCTTTTGTCTAATTTTAGTTGCTACTATAGTTACTGAAATAAAAAATTTCCAAACATTTCAGCTTTTTTTTCTATCTACTTAAAAGCATTGGTAATCAATCTTTCATTGTGAGCAGTCATTATAATTCTGTATGGATCCTAATGCAGACATCCTCTTTAAAACCAGCCTCCCTTCCTTATATAATAATAATAATAAATCCAGAAAAGACTTGTCACACTATGGTTGGGCCAATTTTTTTTAATTTTTGAAATGCAAGTTTTGGAGAATTTTTAACTATCTTGTGTGATTTCTGTAGCAGATTTGTTTTCTGGTTCTGTCATATTTGTAAGAAAATCTTGTGCAAAATGATTGGCCAGTTTCCTGATAGAGGTTGTTCTGCTGGTTCTTGTTTTGTGATGCTTGTATACCATTTTAAGGAATTGATATTGGAAGATTATCAGATATTGTTCCAGGTTATGCATAATCCTTGGTATTTTATTTTCACCTCTGCTCTGTTAAGTCCAGCATCATTAGGGACGCTCCATATGTATTTTCATGTGATGCAACAAAACTGACCTCCATGTAAATGAAGAAACACATACTTAACAAGAATGTGGTTTCTTTCCCGTATGTGTTTTCATATTATTCAACATCTTTGACTTTTTGTGCAAAAGAACCACATACTTCACAATTTTTTTCTTTATTTTTGTATTACTTCAGTCGAAGTTCTCAGAAGTAAAAGGGCCCACAACCTGGGGCTAACACTTGAAGTCTATATGAGATACATAGATATTCGAATGTTCCATTTAAGTTGTTTATTTCTCAAACACTGAGTAAGTAAAGAAATTGAGAACATACCTTTCCTCTCCCCAATTAGCCGTTTTAATACGTTGTTGTATATCTTTCATTTTGGTCTCTTGGTCGTACTGGATTTCAGAACAAGTATTTATCTAGTCTGGTGGAGTATCCAGCTTCATGCTATTACTTGAGGTAATATCACTTGGAGAAGGTGCACTATTCCTCGTAAAAGCTAATGTGGGTCAGCCATAGTGAGGAGATCTTATTTGGGCAGCGATTACTATGTGATTTTGAATATTTGGTCAGGGTTTATTTCTATGGAAAAGGTATTCTCATGCCAGGTTTTTCTGAAAAGCCCCTGTATAGAGAGACCTTAGACACTCAAGGACAGTGTCTAGTAGGCATTAAAGATCTCTTCAGAAGGCATTAAAGTTCTCTCCATCAACCATTCAAGTATGTGTTTTCATATGCCTCAACAAAGATGATTTCTCTGCAAAAGAAGAACTACATACTACACAAGAATATGGTTTCTCCCCAGTATGTGTTTTCATATGACGCAATAAACTTGATTTCTGTGCAAAAGAAGAACTACATACCTTACAAGAATGTTGTTTCTGTCCCGTATGTGTTTTCATGTGACTCAACAAAGTTGACTTGTGTGCAAAAGAAGAACCACATACTTCACAAGAATGTGTTTTTTCTCCCGTATGTGTTTTCATATGACTCAACAGATATGACTTTTGTACAAAAGAAGAACCACATGCTTCACAGGAATATAGTTTTTCTCCAGTATGTGTTTTCATATGACTCAACAAATGTGAATTTCGTGCAAAAGAAGAACCACATACTTCACAAGAATGTGGTTTCTCTCCAGTATGTGTTTTCATATGATGCAACAATTTTGACTTCTCTCCAAAACAGAAACCACATACTTGACAAGAATGTGGTCAGAAACCACATACTTGACAA
>NC_136527.1:44827155-44897155 GCF_053919585.1 Euprymna scolopes | reverse complement strand
TATGGAGATATAAAGTAGAGAGTAAAGGGCGTGTATTTAAAACTAGAGAGAAGGAACAATTTTCTATTTTCATTACTACTTTTTATTATTTTTTATTTTTATTTATTTTTTATTATTCTTTTTTTATATTATTTTTTATTCTTCTGTATTTTTATTTCTATTATTATTTTTTATTTTGATTTCTATTATTATATTTTATTTATTTTATTATTACTATTTTTTATTTTTATTTCTATTATTTTTATTTTTTATTTTTATTATTATATTTTATCATTATTACTATCTTTTTATTTTTATTTCTATTATTTTTTATTTTGATTTATATTATTATATTTTATTTATTTTATCATTATTACTATTTTTTATTTTTATTTCTATTATTTTTTAGTTTGATTTATATTATTATATTTTATTTATTTTATCATTATTACTATTTTTTATTTAATTTGATTATTATTGTTTACTATTATTTTTTATTTATTATTCTTTTACTCCATTTTCTAGATTTTATCGCATCAAATTGCTTTGGGTTAGAATTGAGGAAAAATTATAGAACTCTCGTGAATAGGTGAGCAGATGTGTCAGCAATAAATAATATTTTTAAGTGATTAGAGAGGGACTTGACCTATGTGATAAAAAACGTCTAAGAACAACTAATAGGTCTGCATTAATTAAGAGTAGGGATAATAAGTAAGTCTACACACCAGGGCTTCTTTGTTGCAGAAAATCTCAACCGCAACTGACCTAAGAAAAATGGGCTAAGGATGTACTTGTATTTAGGTGTAATAAGAATATTTGATGAGTATATAGTTCTGGAAGGTGATGCCTATATTTAATCAACAATAAGGTCAGCACAGAAAATTGTTAAAACACCAGCATCTGCATACATGCATGACTCATGTGAGTTTTAGAAATAGTCAAAGATTATTATGCCTAATGAACAAAAGAATGAAATCCCTAAGAATAATTTGAAGGGAATAAAATACCTAAAGAATTCAAGTTGGAAGTTGATAGGTTGGTGAAGCGGAATAGAGATTTGTTCATTATGGAGGAAAAGGACTTGGGCAGAACTAATATGGTGGAGATGCGTATCGATACAGGAATGCATGATTCCATACTGTGATGACCATATCGAACACCACTAAAGCAAAAAAAAGTTGGTAGACTCAGCAATGGAGGAAATGATGAGGGTAGGTGTAATTGAGAGTTATCAGTATTAGTGTGTGACAACAGAATATTCTTTTCATTGTTTTGACTCATGAGTATATATCCGTTAATATCTTATATGTTTTTATATAGAGTGATGTTGGTCTCAGTTGATTAACTTAGTCTAACTGTGTCTGATATATACTCGAAAGTCAAACGAATGAAAAGAATATGCTGTTGTCACAGCCCTAGTCATCAGGTTTAGATTTAATTAGGGATCAAGAGAAAAATAAGGAAATTTTGAGATGCAGATGTAGAATGGTAAATTGTCTAAAATGAAACAAAAAAATTATAGTGATAGACAATATAGTGTATTATTTGTTGCAACTCGGCGATGAACCATTCATAAGGTTATATGTACCGTTGTTTTTGCAGTACAATGACAATAATGGTCACATAGGCGTGGAAAAGACGTTTCACATCATTAAAATATTTCTGGCTGTGTTTATTTAAGGAGGTGAGTGAAAGAATATGTAGGCAAATGTATTCTGTGCCAAAACAGAAACCTGAGGAAGGTACAACCTTGAATGCAGAAGTGAAATCTGCTTCCTTTTCTTTTTCTCAAATTGGCATTGGATATTTCAAAGCCCTGCTTTATAGTTTCAGGTAACTAGTATATAGTGACGTTCATCGATATGTATAGTGCTGGCCAGAGGCATTCGCAGAAGGCAGAAACGGTGGTTGATCTTTTGTGGAATGAAATTTTCCCCAGATTCAGTGTACCATTCCAGCCTTTAACAGACAATAGAAAGATTTCCTAGAACGATACAAGACGTTTTAATGAAAAAACAATCCTGGGATATATGCATTAACTAAATGTTGGTGTCAGATTTGATATGAACGAAATGACAAAATTCTCACCATACTACTTGCTCTAAAACAGAGACGTGATACTGCAATTAGATAATATATTAATGCTTCATAGAGTATACTATGGTGATAAAATATACTATGGTGATGAGCAACATGAGATTGCTCTACAAAAGATGCATCGATCTTTTACTTTGGTAAGGGATAGCATTTAGAAAGCTAGGAAAAACTGATAGATGACTCGAAGAGGAAAACAAAGTCCGTAGATTTTAAGATTGGAGATCTGGTTTATAATAAGAATCACCAGAGCTGGGGAAAGCTAGATGTATGTTGGAAACAATATGTGGTTATGGAAATAAAAAGGCCCTGTCTCACATAGACTAAGGATCAGTTGACAGACTCAGTGACAAAGGCACATGAGTACACAAGTGACATGCACATAAACAAAGATGAATGCACAAAATGTATAACGATTTTTTCACTTGTAACCCTGTAGCACTCACAGAACTGGTGCCAATTTGAAGGAACTGACAGTGGAGTCACTAACTTCTAAGGGTGTGAGTCTGTGTTGACCCATTCATAATCGGGATCTATCAATTTTTAGGGCTGAGGTTGCAGGTACAAGAATCTCTTGAAGTCGAAAGTAGTAGAGGATCCACAGGACCGTGAAAAGTAAATTTAATGAAATCACCAATTTGTAGAAGGTTTCCCCCAAGATAAAAATATAGAAATAACCCCGGAAAAAAGCGCCACTTGACAAAGAATAAAATCACTGTATTAAGATGAAATAACATTTATTTACGTGTTAGGAATATTCAAATCATTCCAAGGTAAATATTTTCTTGTAACGAGTGTTCATTATGCAGGCTTAGTTAAATGAGGATCTCCTGCAAATAACATGACGTTTATGATTACTGATTTTTATGAATAGAGTGTCACACTTGCTTTGAAATGAATGTGAATATTTTCTGAGAGAAAAAAAGTCATTAAACCATGTAAACAAATTTGTTGTTATGATTTTTATCATCCAAACCACATTAAATAATTTTTAAATTATATTATTTTTTGAAAATACTGAATGAAAACTACTTATTGTAATGTTTCTGAAATATTAAATGTATTTTTTACGTTAGGTCCACCTCCACAAATTTTTTTAAAATGATAACTTTTATAGGTTTTCGACTATGCTGAATAAGAAAATCCCATTGAAATTTTGCAGAGAAGTAGTTTTTGAAATATAAAGATTTGTATTATGCACTGTAATTCACTGGCCTCCATGTTGTATCTGTGCATGATAAACAAATTTATTTTCATACGAACAACAGTGTCACCTAGCGGAAACAAATCCACTTATTTTTTTCACAACCGAGAAATTTATAATGTGCATGTCTGTAAACCAAAACAATTATGAATTTACTTCCTTGAGTAATTTCATGTTAAGAACGGCTTTCAGAATAGACACCCTCAACTTTCCCATGTTAAGAACGGCTTTCAGAATAGACACCCTCAACTTTCCCATGTTAAGAACGGCTTTCAGAATAGACACCCTCAACTTTCCCATGTTAAGAATGGCTTTCAGAATAGACACCCTCAACTTTCCATGTTAAGAACGGCTTTCAGAATAGACACCCTCAACTTTCCCATGTTAAGAATGGCTTTCAGAATAGACACCCTCAACTTTCCCATGTTAAGAACGGCTTTCATAATAGACACCCTCAACTTTCCCATGTTAAGAATGGCTTTCATAATAGACACCCTCAACTTTCCCATGTTAAGAACGGCTTTCAGAATAGACACCCTCAACTTTCCCATGTTAAGAACGGCTTTCAGAATAGACACCCTCATCTTTCCCATGTTAAGAATGGCTTTCAGAATAGACACCCTCAACTTTCCCATGTTAAGAACGGCTTTCATAATAGACACCCATTTGTAGTATCTGTTCTGATGCTGCACTTCACTTGTTGGTTTCGGTTAATGGAAGAGAAATCCTTCATGACTGATACATTTTTTAATTATTTTTGTTACTAACACGAAGGTCCTTTTTGGGGAGCTGATTTCCCCCATATTAAAAACCAAGCTTGTGTCTAACTCTGCCCTCGTAGGAAGGCAAGTAAAAAAAAGATGTTAACATCTACAATGTTTTATTTTTATATGAAAAAGCAAACAAATTCATGCGTTATTTTTTTTAGATCTTAAAACTTTAAATCATAGGTTTAAATATTTGTCTGAAAACTTTTTTTTGATCAATCGAATTTAAAAAGACAATAATTTGCGATTTTCGTCATCATATCGGTGTCACAGGAAATAATAAAATCCATTCAATAATTGATTTTTTTTTAAGTTCATCATCCATTTTCATATTAAGTTCATTTAACTTGACAAAATAAATAAATAAATAAATTAAATAAACCAGAATAAATATTTAGTTTAAAATACAAATAACGATTTACTAAACGATGTTTTATTTACTGGATATTCTTCCGGCATTCACCGGAAGTTATTATCTCCCCTAGTAAGTTCGATTTGTTTCTATTTTTAACCTTTTTTTCGGTAATCTCCAAAGTAATCATGATGATTATTGAACACATTTAAAATGTTATTTTCTCCATTTTAAATGAAAATAAAATAATTTTTAAATCGAAATGACTCCTCATGTCATAATATTTTTTACAAAAGATAATTTTACATTAAATTTAAATAAAATAATTTTTAAATCGAAATGACTCCTCATGTCATAATATTTTTTACAAAAGATAATTTTAACGCTAACTTAGGAGATTATCCCTTTTTAATTAACTCACGCATATTGTACTGTCTTTTTAATTGACATATTGTGTTGATTATAAACATACGACCCTCGAACAGTTAGTATTGAATGCATACCGACAATCAAGACAGGAAATCCAATAAAGAAATTCACTGAGAGTAGATATACGGTAACACACAAAATAAATGAAAGAAAACAAATAAAAACTCAACTAAAAAAAAAAGAAGATTGTTGAGAATACAAAGAGAAAAGATAAGAAACGAGAAGTTATAAAAGGCTGAAAGTAGATATACGAAAATAAAAACAAAACAAAAACTCAAATAAAAAAAAAACATTGTTGAGAACACAAATAGAAAAGATAAAAAACGAAAAGTTATAAAAGGCTGAATAGGGAGTCGTATGCGTAAGGAAATGAACAACAACGCTAGAAGTAAGGGGGTCGGACATGTGGGTAAAGAAAATAAACAAAGTTCGTAGTTAATATGAAATAATATAAAAAAAATACCGTTAAAAATATTTAAAAGTGTCTTTAAGAAGGAGATATAAAATGTTTCTTACCGGAGATGACTGTTTTAAGACAACAGAAAATAAAAGGCAGAGACATGTGGGTCCAAAAAGGATGCTGATTACAATTATGGAACGAAACACCGGTCAACCTGTCGGTGTCAAGTCAGGGGAACTCTATAAGAAAAATGATCGGCCAAGGGAGATAACCGTTGGATGGAATAAACTAAGGGACATAATACATGCAAAACAGACAACTATTTGAAAAAAAACAACTTTGAATCGATTTCGAACTTCATTTTCAATTTTAAAAATATTCGTGTATTTCTGAATATATATATATATATATATATATATATATATATATATATATATATATATATATATAAAATAAGCACACTGTCGGACGGATCGGTGTATAGGAAAAATGACTTTTTTGAAAATCGATTTTCTGAGGAATTTTTAAAGTATTTTTTTAAATAATTTTATTGTTTGTATTTTGGAAATATATCGTTTTTAGTTCATTGAAAGAATATCTTTAAAAAAATAATTGAAAAAAAGAAGATTTAATCAAAAAAATACCTTTAAAAATAATTGAAAAAAATCATTTATTTGTAAAACATTTTTTATTTCATTGAAAAATATCTTTAAAAAAGTAATTGGAAAAACATTTATTTACAAAACAATATTCATAGAAAAATATATATTAAAAAAAATAATTTCTTATTTATTGCTTTTACTTTTATCTTTTGTAAAATAAAAACTTCATTAAAAATAAAGTATACAAATATATTGTGTATATCCATTTTTATGATTGCACATTTTGTCCGAAATGCAGTGAAAACCTTTTTTTTAATTTTTTTTTTTTTAGAGAAAATCAATGTGGTATAACGAAACTGTGGGTCAAATTTCTGCGCTTTTGGAAATCCCCGATCTATGTGGCACTGTAATGCAAATCTGCCAAAATACGAGTATGAAAAGTAATACGGTTATGATTAAACATGGAAAAGTAAAAGGACTAGTTGTGAAAAGTGGAAAAGAAAAAAAACAAGACATTTTAGTAATAAATATGATAAATTTATAACTTAAAAATTTTCAGCATAAAGGTGTTTTTAAATTCATTTAATATTATATAATCTTAACCATATTACTTTTCATGCTCGCATTTTTCTATGTAATCCATGATTTTTCCAGGCTTTGCTTTGAAAAAATATTCTCTCTATCTCTCTCTTTCTCTCTCTCTCTCTCTCTCTCTCTCTCGTGCTGTTCATTCAGCATTAAGTTTGTGCTTTTAGGGTATAACCTAAGAAAATAACTAACTAAACACAAGCTTCTGAAACAACGAACGTAACAACTTCAATAAACGTAACAAAGAAAAGAAGGTTTGTTCACAGGGAGATATATTCCTGGTCAAAACCCGACTCTGGCCACCTGGTGCAGTCATGATAGTTCTTACAAGTGGGAATCGTCGATACCGGATGAGATGACACAGAGATAGAGAGAGCGAGGAAAAGGTCTGATCTGCTTGGCGTCTGTCTCTTTCGGTAAGAAAAAGTTTTTTCCTTCAAACCGGAAGCTGTCCGAGTTCCTAAAGAGAGAGAAGGAATCAACGCGTTGCACCCCTGATTAGTCAGTATGTGGCCAAATAACACAAGGAAGAAGTATTGATTTGCGAAAGAAAAAAGTTCCATTTGTTTCTGCTACATAACCCCTGCTTATGCTGAAAGCTGACAGAGAAAAAGGTAGCATAACAAATAGTGAAAAATAAAAATGTTTGTTTATTTTATTTATTTTTACGGAAAAAATATATGTTCTTACATTTTTGTGAAAAGTTGGGGGAATATTTGCATCTTTTTTTGTAATAAAACGCTCTTTCTCCTTTTTTCATGAAAAGAAGGGGAAAAAAGAAAAACATTTTTTTTAACAGAAATACAAAGTTTTACACAGTCTCTTCAGCCAATGTACTCGTCGACTACTGCATGTAGGTGTAGTGGTGACATAAGTGTCTTCACTTGGAGTATTTACTACAGGTGTATGCGTACCTTGATGCTGTAAGTAGGGGGAATGTGTGGTTCGTGTGTTTTTGTGTCAAGAAAGGCTTTTTTAACTCTATCAATAGACACAGTTTCTCTTTTACCAATGATATCTAAGGCGAAAAGTTTATCAGTATGTGAAAGCACGCAATAAAGACCAGTATAAGATAAAGTAAGGGAGGCTTTCATGGCGTCCTTTTTTTAAGAAAAACATGAGTCCAAGATGAAATCTCCTTTGGTGTTCATCGGCGGGAGCTTACTAAAATAAGCTCACAGTCTATCGACATACAGAGCTGAATCGGTTGTTGTTGTTAACTATTCTAAGTAAAAACAATCGTTCCCATAAATATAACACAACGCCACAATATATAATTCCTGATCTGGGCCTGGCTCTGGATTTTGATAGCTTTAATATATTTTCTGAAAATTAAAGCGTAATAAGCTCCTGTAAATTGTGGATACCGTTTTAAGACACCTAGAGTTAATACTTCTTCAGTACAGTATGGTAATAAACGCGGTTTTGCTTTTAGAAATTTGTCAGCAACTTATGAATTCATCAGATAATTAACACAGACCCTCCACTAGTCATAAGCTTTTAGGCGATCTGGCAAATAGTCAAGCATGTATCTTCGAAAAAGGTTCACAATGGCTAACAGTTATCTCATTAATGATAGATGGATGGCAATAAGACCTAGGTGTTGCTGTTACAGATTTCATGACATTGGAATTCACAATGTCAACGTTTTACAGGAATATGATGTGACATCATTTCTTTTAATTTCATCAAGTTTTCTATAGTGTGTCTTGTGGTGTCCCTAATTGCAAAAAGAGAACTGATCACTGTATGACACTTGACATGCTCCATTTCACACTTAACTAATTTGAAACACTTGTAAATCAGGAACTACTAGTTCAGAGTTGTACTTTGCTACATGATCCACAGAGATATAAATCATTGCATATGCAACATTTATACTAGATCAGACAAACGGAAGTAGGCCATTACTTATTGAACGCTCTTCATATTTAAAAAATCTTGCACAATAAAGATGTGTATGAAAATAACAATGATAAAAGGCTAAAACACGAAGTAGATATTTAAACATGAAAACTCGATATAAAATAGTCGTTTTATTGAAATATATTAAATTTAAAAATAAAAGTAAAAAACTGTTAAGACATGGCCTCTGTTCTTTTGTGTGATTTTTTAGATTTACATGAGAATAAAAACTTTGATTTTAAAATAAAATTATTAACAAAATCAAAGTATCAGATTTGTTTCTAATGTTTTTGCGTGAGAGAATAACACAGTTTTTACACAAGAATACAAACACACATAACAAGAATATGGTTTTTAACTTTTTAAAAAATTTTCATTTTACTTCTCACTGTGGATGGACGTGTAAGAAGAAAGCATGCTATATACGTAGTCGTTTGCAACTCCACTTGAGAGAATGTTGAGTTTTATAGTTGGAAGTTTGGAAACAAGTGTCGAGTTTTGGAATTGGAAGTTTTGACAACAACGTGTCGAATTTACCTGATACATAGTTACTTTACCCATGCACTTTAGTTAGTCTGAAGAGATCCTTCTGGAACTTACACATAATTTAATTAGAATATATAGATATTTATAGACAGTTATTATCCATGTTATCGCTTCATTGCAAAAGTTTGTTTTTCTATAAAGTGTGTGTAAATATTCCTTAGCATTTTTCATTAAACCAGTAAGTATATTTCATACATTTTTTCTTTTGTTTCAATTTTCATCAGTCGAAGTATTTAGAAATCAATGGCTCCCTACATGGGTCTCACATTTAACTCTATATGAAATGCATACATACTGAATGTTCTTTTAAAGTTCTTTTGTCTTCTGTATGTTTTTGCATATGACACAACAAATGTTCGTTCTATGCAAAGAACCACATACGTCAAAGGAATGTGGTTTGACTAATTTTAATTTAAATATTTCGTTTAAGCTGGTGATGGTGCACCCTCCCAGATGCCAGGCATTCACCCTTTATCTCATACATTTCCAGCGAACAATCATTTTAAGATTCTAACTCTGTTTTGGAGCAATTGTTTGAATCTTTCTTGCACTTCGTTCATCAGGTATATTTGCCAAATAGTTTTTAAATTTCTTTTGTCTAATTTCAGTTGCTCCTATAATTACTGAAATAGAAATTTTCCCAAAATTCCACTTTGTTTCACGTCGTACATAAATCTGGTATTTTGTTATTTTTTACTCTGACTCTTTTTAACCCAGTATTATTGAAGACATTAACTTCTAAGGTTGTGACTTCTTGTCTCTTATAATTATGTCAGGTTTAACAGTTCGTTTCAAGGAATGTAGCTTTAGGAATCATAGAGAGCCATAGCGGGTGGTGTATAACATGTCAAACTGCTGTTCCCATGACTTGCTGCAGCATTCACTATTCAACATGTTATAGATCGTCATGTGGATATATTTACACATTCAATTGTATTCCATTGTATAATATCCATCCTCTTGAAGAACCTAACAGCTCGATATCAAATGGCTCAGCCTCACTATTTCTGTGTATTTCAAACTTATATAGTTCTTAAAACTTAAACAATCCTGCGCGAATGAATCCAGAAAATACTTGTCACAATATTGTTTTGTCCATTTTCCCAATTTTCTGTAATGGAAGTTCTGGAGTATTTTTAACAACTCCTTTGGGTGATTTCCGTAGCATAATTGTTTCCTAATTCTGTCATATTTGTAAAACAGTCTTGATTAAAATGGTTGGCCACTTGCGGGAAAGAGGTTGTTCTGGCTCGTTTCACAAGGCTGCAATACAATGTTGAGGTATGGATATTGGAAGATCATCAGATACTGTTTCTTGTATGCGTTTTCATATGATGCATCAAATCTCACATCTGTGCCAAATTTTTTAATTTTCTTATCTTTTTAGCATCCACGTTATAAATTTTACCTCCCTTCAAAAGAAGAACAAACCCTATACTCAACAAGAATGTGAGTTTTCTGTTTTAATTTTCTTATTACTTTGTTTTGGCTGGGGATAAAGCATTCTACTGAATGCCAAACACACTCCAATTAATTTAGTTGCTCCAACCGAAAAATCTTTTTAAGATTCTAACCGTCCCTTTAAATGCTATTGTTTGTATTAATTTTGCACTTGGTTCACTGAGTATATTTGTCAGATAGTTTTTGAAATATTTTTCATTAGCCTGCTTAATCCTATAATGAGGTATGATTTCTACATTCGTAAGACTCCAGTTGCTTTTTATGTCGTACATAAGTCATTGGTATTTTGTTATTTTCTCTTTCTCTGCTCTGTTAATTCAACATTCTCCTTCTTGTCCCATATCACTATTTATGGCTTAATAACCACATTTTCTAGGTATGTAGCGGTAGGAATTTCGTAGTAATAGTGGTTAGTGTATGACTTATTTCCAACAGTTCTTTGTAGTATATGTTCCAAGATTTCCTACTACATTGGATATTAAGGGTTTTTTTCTAGTGGAGATATTTTTGTCCCAAATGTGTTGTCATATGACTCAATAAAGTTGACTTCTGTACAAAAGAAGAACCACATACTACACAAGAATGTAGTTTATCTCCTGTATGTGTTTTCATATGACACAACAACTGTGATTTCCGTGCAAAAGAAGAACCACATACTTCAGAAGAATGTGGTTTGAATCTCGTATGTCTTGCCATATGATTCATCAAAGTTAACTTCCTTGCAAAAGAAGAACCACATACTTCACAAGAATGCGGTTTCTCTCCTGTATGTGTTTTCATATGATCCAACAGAGTTGACTTCTGTGCAAAACAAGAAGCACATACTTCACAAGAATGTGGTTTCTCTCCCGTATGTGTTGTCATATGACTCAATAAATTTGACTTAGTTGCAAAAGGAAATCCACATACATCACAGGAATGTGGTTTCTCTCCCGTATGTGTTTTCATATGAGTCAACAATTTTGACTTCTGTGCAAAGGAAGAACCACATACTTCACATGAATATGGTTTCTGCCCCATATGTGTTTTCATATGACGCAACAAAGTTGACTTCTGTGCAAAAGAAGAACAACACACGTCACAAGAATGTGGTTTCTCTCCTGTATGTGTTTTCATGTGATTCAACAAATGTGACTTCTGTACAAAAGAAGAACCACATTCTTCACAAGAATGTGGTTTCTCTCCCGTGTGTCTTTTCATATGACACAACAAATGTGACGTCTGTGCAAAAGAAGAACCACATACGTCACAGGAATGTGGTTTCTCTCCTGTATGTGTTTTTATATGAGTCAACAAAGTTAACTTCTGTGCAAAAGAAGAACCACATACTTCACAAGAATATGGTTTCTCTCCTGTATGTGTTTTCATATGACGCAACAAATTTGACTTCTGTGCAAAAGAAGAACCACATACTTCACAAGAATGTGATTTCTCTCCCGTATGTGTTATCATATGACTCAACAAATGTGACTTCCTTGCAAAAGAAGAACAACATACTTCACATGAATATGGTTTCTGTCCCATATGTGTTTTCATATGATGCAACAAAGTTGACTTCCGTGCAAAGAAAGAACCACATACGTCACAAGAATGTGGTTTATCTCCTGTATGTGTTTTCATATGGTCCAACAAATGTGATTTCTGTACAAAAGAAGAACCACATAATTCACAAGAATGGAGTTTCTCTCCCGTGTGTCTTTTTATATGACACAACAAATGTGACTTCTGTGCAAAAGAAGAACCACATACTGCACAAGAATGTAGTTTCTCTCCCGTGTGTCTTTTCATATGACACAACAAATGTAACTTCTGTGCAAAAGAAGAACCACATACGTCACAAGAATGTGGTTTCTCTCCTATATGTGTTTTAATATGATCCAACAAATGTGACTTCTGTATAAATGAAGAACCACATACTTCACAAGAATGTGGTTTCTCTCCCATATGTCTTGTCACATGACTCAACAAAGTTGACTTATATGCAAAAGAGGGACCCCATACTTCACATGAATGTGGTTTGTCAACCATGTTAGATATATTTCACAGAACGTATATGTAATGTAGTGTATGATGATAACAAGGCTTGTATATTTTAACTTTAGAAAATGTATATGAATATATTTATAATTATTTTAAACCTTCTAAAATCACCAATTAAGAAAGCTCCTTCTTAGCCATTAATTACTTTCTTTTCTCTGCTGCAAATTCTGAAAATATAAAATAAATTAAATTAAAAGAATAATATTTCATGTGGGTGACTTGAATTTTTTTGTTTATTTTATTAAAAATTTCCAAAACATCTATTATTAATGAAATTCAAAAAAGAAAATTAGTATAGTGTTTTACAATACTGGTCAGTCAACAAAATTAATGTTTCTCATATTTAACATTTAATTAAAAAATCTTTACGTTTCTTCATTTTCGAGATGATGATTGATTACTCATATTATTCAAATTTTTCTATGTTACTGCCGATCTTATTCAGGTGTATTTTGTCATAATGTTACTGCCGATCTTATTCAGGTGTATTTTGTCATAATGGCATAAAAAAGTTCGCACTTATCATTTTTTCAAAAGCTGCAAATTTAAGCTAAATTGAATGTAATAGTTTAAAAAATCTATATCTCATTTGTGTCATTTTTTATTCCTCTATAATTTTACCTGTTCATATTTGATTTTTAATTGAAGTATCTAGTGTTCACGTTAATTTACAAAATTAACTTTAAATTGAGAAGGCATAAAGAAACTGCACTATGGAAAAATATAATTTTATATAATTTAGAATATTACTGTAACACAAATACAATAGGAACCCAATGAACTAGTAAATATTTAGTAATATACCCCTTCTGCAATTTGACAGCCTGCAATCTTTTGCTATTCCTTGAATTAGTTTTCAGTAATACTCCGGTGAAAGGGGTATAATATTTCTTTCATTTTTGTCGAAAATTCTTCCCGATTTGAAATTTTATCATTATGTAGCTGTAGCCTGATGTAATTACATACGTTTTTGATAGGATTGATGTCTGGAGATTGTGCAGGCCAATTCAAAAATGGAATATCATGCCCTTCAAGTAACCTCTTGACACTGTCAGTTGCGTAAAGGGGAGCATTAACCTACATAAAGATGGGATTATCATCTAAATTTCCGCCAAAGTAGGATTGAAAATGCCCAGTCAACATATGATTGTACTTAATCGAAGTAATTCGACCATGCTAATGAACTATCGGCAATAATAATACTAAATTCTGCTAAAAATCACCTTTGATTAATATGAAAAGTCATGATATTCAATGCATCTGATGGAGCCTAGGTGGAACTTTCTGTTCTTTACAGTAATCATTGGCTTGCATATTGCAACAAAGACTCATGAATTTAATTCCTTCAATCAGTTCTTAACTGTAGAAAGAGAACAAGATTACACTGTTGTTGGATTTGGGAAACGGTTTCAAATCTGTTTCTGACGCTACAGATCTAGATAGCATTGTCTTCCTGTATGAAGTAACCCCATGACGACCACATATAGCGACATTATAAACACTACCAGTTTTGATACTTTTGCACAGTCACTCGTACTGTTATCGAATCACATTTCAATCTATGGCCAATTTCTCGATTGTGCAGGCCAATTCAAAAATGGAATATCATGCCCTTTAACCTCTTGACACGCAGTTGCATCTACATAAAGATGGGATTATCATCAAATTTCGGCCAAAGTAGGGTGGAAAATGCCCAGTCAACATATTAATGAACGCGGTCGAACGAATTCGGTTTTGCTAGCAAACTATAGGGACTAATAATACGCCCCATTAATACTGAATCTCAACCACCTTGTAGTGTTTAAACTGTGTATCTAGGATTATATTCTTTGTCCTCCCTTCGACTGACATACTGCCTGCCATCAGTGACTTGCCTATTGAACTTGCAATTATCGCTAAAAATCACTTTTTATTAATATGAAGAGTCATGATCTTCAATGCATCTTTCTGTTCTTTATAGCAATCATTGCGTCCTGCAACAGAGCCTCACAAATTCCTCTCATCTGCTCTTAATTGTAGAAAGAGAACAGTTCTTATCAGGATTACACCGTTGTTGCATATGGGAAACCGTATCAAATCTGTTTATGATGCTACGGATCTAGATAGCATTGTCCTCCTGTATGGCGACCACATATGGCGATATCATGAATACTGCCAATTTTGGTGTTTTTGCACAGTCACTCGTACTGTTATCGAATCACATTTAAATCTATGACCAATTTCTCGAGTAGATATACCAGAAAGGTGAAGATAAGTGAGCTCCTGACAGTCACTAAGAAGAAATCGAGGCATATGGACTCGATGTTACATTGTCTAACCTGGAATGACAGCAGTTATGATAAGAGATGCTTTGTTGCCTAAAAGGTAATATTTTAAGCTGGTTTAAATCTTATTTGTTTTCTTAAGACATTGATTACTTTTCACTGTTTTTCTCAATCTATATGTACTTCATCATATAAGGGTCAATGGTTTCCTTTTTCCATCAAGCTTTCCACATATTACAGCTTTTCATTGTTTTTCTACCCTTAGTTTTAGTTAATGACATGGCTCACATATGTTCCACATCTACATGGAATATCTTAGTCATAATTTTTCCATAAGCGACTGTACATGCACATGTTCCTGGAGAGTTGAATCACCCTTGAATACTCTCGTGTCTACCTCTCTAGTGGTTTCTCTCAAATTTTCCCCTCATTTTGATATGTATTGTTAATAGTACATATTGCTTTTGCTCGGTGTTGTAGGCAACAAACTATTACATTTTTTTACATTATATAGATTGTAAGAATTGACTGGCTACATATTTAAAGATATTAAGAAATATTTGGGGTGTTATGAAAGTCTTTTAATGATGTTAACCCCACGTGGCATCACATGACTTGGAAAGTAAATAAGAGACAAGAATTTAATTCCTTGTAATACGAGGGGTGTACAATAAGTAATACACCTGACCCACGTCCAGTTGTCTGATCTAGCTGAAATTTTGCATGTGTAATGATTTATATCTCTATGCGTTATGTGGCAAATTACAGCTCTGGACTAATTGTGGTTTCTGTTTTACAGGTGTTTGAACTGAGTTAGGTGTGAAATGGAGCCTGTTAAATGTCAAGCAGTGATCCGGTTTTTGTATTTGAAAGGACGCACATCACAGGAGACTTTTGATGAAATGAAAGAAACTTATGGTGATAATGCCCCATCTTATGACCTTATAAAACGCTGGCATTGTGAATTCAAACATGTTCGGAAGTCTGTGGAAACAGCTCCCAGACCTGATCGCCCCCTTCTGCTATTGATGAGGCATCTGTCCGTCAAGTTGAGGCTGCCATTTTGGAAGATCGGCACATTACTATTCGCCAAATAACCCAAGATGTCAAGATTAGTACAGGATCTGTGGAAACTATCATTCATGACCATTTGCATATGCATAAGGTGTCTGCCAGATGGATTCCCAGGTTGCTCACACCATTTTAGAAGCAAGAACGCGTCGAGTGCTCGAGATGAATTTGGAGATGTGCCAAGAAGATGAGTCAAAGTTTTTCAAAAGACTGATTACACAGGATGAAACCTGGGTTTATCACTATGATCAAGAGTCCAAAGCCCAGTCAATGCAATGGAAGCACTTGGACTCACCACTTCCAAAGAAGGCAAGCGTGCAGCCCTCCGCTAGCAAGGTCATGCCCATAGTCTTCAAATGCATGCATGACAGCTAGTAGCAAATGCATAGGACGATGAGGTTAGTTTGTCATAATTGATATTGTCAGTGGTTTAAGGTCAACTACTTGGCAGACACAGCTGTCGAGGGTGAGCTCAAAAAGCAGGTCGTATATATAGTCAATGACAGCAGAACATACATTTCATTTGCTGAAGGTTTTCACCAGTTATTCAAACAAATATTAAGGGAACCTGAACGAACTGTAAACATATGACAAAGAAGGGTCCTGTGAAGTTGAGGAAAACAAAAACTAAAGCAATATCTGACATTCCATTTTTTAACCCTCCTGTTTCTGCTCGAAAGCAACAAATATATATGCATATATCTGATGTGCATAATATCATAAAAATCAGATATATATGCTCAAAATTTTCTAAGCTAAAGTTTTTCTCTCTTTCGTGTTTATTAACAAAAAAAAATGTTGAGTTGTTTTATTTTCTTGTTCTTTCGTCAGTAGCATACTATTGCTATAATAAAGCAGCAGCTATTTTCAAATTTTGCGCAGGGACTGACTTCAGAATTGAAAACAGCAGTAGGGTACGTTAAAATGGATAAAGGACTATATGCAAAAGATAGATTAGCAGAAGGCGCTTAAAGTGGGATAGACTGGAGAAGCAGACAAGTCAGGAAACAGGTACTGGGATTTTTCTAGAGGGTTTAAGGGATAGGAGAGTGAAGATGGTTGTGATGAGACACAAGCCACAAGATATTCAAGTGGATTATCAGAAAGCTATAGCAGAAGTTAAATGGAAAATCTGGCTTGACGCAAACTAGGAGTATGAAGACAAGTCCATGGAGGTTTGTCATACGAGATGGTAGATTCTAGTTGAGGCTATGAGTTTAACTAATCGCTCAACATATGTCGACAGACATAAAAGAGGAAACAAAGTAGAGAGAAAAGGACTGGGATTTAAAACGTAAGTAAAAAAAAATCTAGGTAGATAATTAGGTGTTACTGAACAATGGCGTACAAATGCACATAGAACTGATTAGAATTGAGGGTAAAAAATTATAGAGGAACAGAAGTGTCAGTAATAAATATGTGATACTAAACCATTAGTGTCAGTAATAAATATGTGATACTAAACCATTAGTGTCAGTAATAAATATGTGATACTAAACCATTAGTGTCAGTAATAAATATGTGATACTAAACCATTAGTGTCAGTAATAAATATGTGATACTAAACCATTAGTGGCTTAAGAATAATGAGGTGAGGATGTATTTCGGTTTAGGAGTGATAAGAATACTTGA
This sequence comes from Euprymna scolopes, assembly GCF_053919585.1. NCBI lineage: Eukaryota > Metazoa > Mollusca > Cephalopoda > Sepiida > Sepiolidae > Euprymna > Euprymna scolopes. Next base: position 44,879,821 of record NC_136527.1, on the reverse strand, counting down.
CGAGTATATAGCTCTGGAAGATGATATCCATATTTAATCAATAGTTAGGTCAGCACAGAAAATTATTTTAAAACACCAGCATCTGCAGACATGCATGATTTTTATGGGTTTAGAAATTGTTGTAAGTTGTAAGTTTCTATTGCTTATAATGAACAATACCAATCAATCACCTTGAGAACAGGTTGGCAAATAGCTAAGTTGCTTTTAACATTACTGTGATTATTATGATTGATGAACAAAAGAATTAAATTCTCGGGAGGGTAGACAGTCAGCTTAAAAATGGAGCTCGCAGATATTGTTATACTGGCTTATCCCAATCCTGAGAAAGACTTCAGACTGTACACAGATCAGAGGGAGCATAGAGGTTGAAAAACCAACTTGTTCTTATTCCATAAACTTAGTGATATGCAGACAAGATGGTCGACTATAGAAAAAGAAGCATACACGATACACTTAATAATTACACGATACACTATGTCCTTAATAAGTTGAATAAATATTTTCATAGTATGAAGGTCACTATCTATACAAATCACATACCTCTAGAATATTTATTCAATATTGATATTAAACTCGCCTATAGGACAATACAGAGGTGGGCTTTGAAGGAGAAGAAAATGTTTGTGTGGATCTTTTGTTATGCACCGTTGATTTGAGCAGAGACAATGACGTTCCCTATTAGAAATAGATGGTAGGAATTACTCGGTAAATAAGAACGTTAAATGCTCATTAGTATCGCATAAACATCATACGTTATTGGGTTTTGATTTAGAGAACCAGAGGCAAGTAAGGAAATTTATAGATTTAAAGATGAAGATATAGAACGGTAAATTGTCTAAAATGAAACAAAAACGTTCATGGTGATGAACGAGATAATGTATTACTTATTGCAACCCGATGACAAACAATTGTGAAGGTTATATGTACCACAGCATATGGTCATAATATATATATATATATATATATATATATATATATATATATATATAATTCAGCAAAAATATTTGTGTGGATCTTTTGTTTTGTTATGCATCATGGATTTGGGCAGAGACAATGACGTTCCCTGGTAGAAATCAATAGTAGGAATTACTCGGTATGTGTGATACATTTTGATTCACTAAAATTTGCATCATATAAGAACGTAAAAGACTCATCAGTATCGCACGAACATCATGCGTTATGTTTGAGTTTTCATTTAATTAGGGAACAAGAGGCAGATAAAGACATTTTTAGATGTAAAGATGCAGATGAAGAACGGTAAATCGTATTCAAATGCGAAAACAAAGTTCATAGATTTTCAGATTGGAGAAAATACAGTCGCGTCTCATATTAAAGATCGCCAATCAAGGAACGTGAAAGACCGTTAAGAAAGGCTGCATTGGCTGCTCTAAGTCGGATAGTGATTCATCATGGAACAAGCTGATATGCCAATATGGAGGAGTGACATCAATGGGAAAGGCTGGATGAGGAATCTAACATACCATTGATGAAGAGGAGAGTCATCACATATAGTATAATGACTAAACTTGCAAATAGTTTGGATGTGAGTTATTCCCTATTTGCATCACTTGTATATGCCAAAGACAAAATTAGGATTTGTTCAGAAAGTGCTAAAGTAGGTTCAGAGTTTAGAGTTGGGGAAGAGGAACAAGTGAGAGAAAATACTTTAGTTTGGGTAAGGTCTATATTCTGTTTTTAAAAGACTATTCCTTTTCAGGGTTCATTTCATTCAGGATACTTTTGGAGGTGATTACAGCTAACGACTTCGGCAGAGTATGCAAAGCGTTAAGAATAAGTAAAAAAAAGATTATAAATTTTATTATTAACTTGAGCAGGATTCACACATGGTAGTCATCCAGTGTCATTTACCAATGTTAATTTTAAATTACCGTGTGGTTACCATCAGATGGTTTCCACCATGCATCAGGTGTTCCCAATATTAAGACATTTAACACAAGAAAAACAAAACATATTATCCATGATCAATGAGGTTAGGTTGTCAGAATTGAGATTTTCAGTGGTGAAAGCTCAACTATTTGATATACAGAGGAAGAAAGCAACAGAAAAGAGAAGATTACAGTCCACTCAAAATCACAACCATACATGTGTGGCTTCATCCATCCACCTTCCAATCCACACTCTCTTTCTTTAGCATATGAGGGAGTAAAGAAACAGAAAATAAGCTTTTTATATTTTTATATAAAAACGAAATGTACAATTTTTTTCTGGCTGATGAAAAATGTACTGTGCAACATATGTTTCACTTGGTAGCAATGTATGAAAATGATAAGGGTTTACTGTTTCCCCCTAGCACACTGCCTAAAGTCAACTGAAGCAAAGTATATTTCCAAATATACTGACACTCAAAACCTGCAAAAGCCGACAATCAAGCTTTCCTCATTCATACGAGCTGATCTGAGTGCTATTGAGTTGGCTAAGAATAGCAATAGAATATCGCATAGAAAATTGACCCATTTTAACAATGATCATATCACGCTAGGACTGACCACCGATATATATATATAATGGGTTTCAATTTTAAAGTTTTGTAAAAGTAGTCATGCATTTTAATTAGAACCGAACAGAATTTGTCAATTTTGATTTTTGATTGCATATTCTTAATTTTCTCTCCTTCTCTTGTTCTTCCTTTTTGAAGAAAGCTACTTAACCTATGCAGGCATAAAGTTGGCTGTGAACAGATGGAGGAAAGACAAAGAAGTTTTGTTATGATTTGAGGGGAATTTTGTTTTGTTGGAAGGAAATCAGATACCATGTTGATGATTTTGCACATGTCAGAAAATGATCAGAAAATCTACTTATGAAAGCCCAATTTATAATAACGTTTTTTCATCTATCACAGTTAATGTCCCCAAAATACAAAATAATTTAATTTTATATCATCTTAACTTTTCAAAACAGAATTAAAATTACAACCGAACAGAATTTGTCAATTTTGATTTTTGATTGCATATTCTTAATTTTCTCTCCTTCTCTTGTTCTTTCCTTTTGAAGAAAGCTACTTAACCTATGCAGGCATAAAGCTGGCTGTGAACAGATGGAGGAAAGACAAAGAATTTTTGAGTTTCTCATGATTTGAGGGGAATTTTGTTTTGTTGAAAGGAAATCAGATACCATGTTGATGATTTTACACATGTCAGAAAATGATTAGTTTCTTCTCATGCTAATCTGAGAAATGATGTCTTTTTAGTACGTTTTTTTTTTAAATAGAAACAGTCTGCATTGCATAAGTGAGTGTAAACCATTTTAGGCTTTCTTTCTTTCTTTCTTTCCTTTCTTCTTTGTTACATGACCAATCCTTTGAGGCACACACACACACTTGCTAGTCAAGTAAGTTACAATTTTCCATACACAAATTCAGAACATCTACTTATGAAAGCCCCATTTATAATAACTTCCTTTTCATCTATCAAAGTTCTCATCTTAAGTGATATTTGTACAATGTTTGCACAATAAATAACACTCAAGATGAGAACAGTAGTCTTAATAATCTAAAAGATACAAAGAATCATTCCTCATCTAAAAAAAATTCAGAACCATAATATTTAAATTTGAGTAAAAATCATGATTATTTTTTAATTTAGTCAAAGTTATTTCTAAGGTTTACTGAATGCATTTTTTAGAAAAGTTAAAAATACAACATAAGTTTCTTTAGTTATCAGCATCTTTAAACAAACGAACAGAAAATTTGATAACTGTATTTCCAAATAAATTAACAGAAAAACTCTTTGGTACACTTACGTGTGTAAACAGTTTCTAATACATCGATCCCTCTGATTGAAACCACTAGACGGGAATACAAACATTCAATTAAAGAAAGGAGAAAACGACTAAATATCAAAAAGGTTTTTAAAAAATGGCTAAATTCGCAAAATTATTCGAAAAGTCGATGTTTCCAAAATGGGGGATCGATTTACTAGAACTTTGTATTAGAAACAGAAAAAAATTAAAAATTGTAAATATTGGTAGATTAGTGACAAGTACACTTGAGCATAATACTTCCATGCATGCGCCGAGCATGTTTTTTTTACTTGAAACTAGTGAGAATCGTTTATAATTCGTAATTTTTTTATTGTAAACTATAAAGAAGTTTTTCTGGTCAATGTCTAGAATATCTCACCCCCCCCCCGCAAATGTTTCACGATTACAACTTTCATAATTTTTCGGGAGTACTGAAAGCGAAATATTTGCTTTAATAGTGCTGTAAAGAAATAGTTTTCATATGAAAAAATGTACTTTTTTAAAAAGTGAGGCATCACTTTTCATTATTAATTTAACGCAAAATGAGCACCCACTTTATGACAACCTAGTGAGTTGAGCGAAAAGTTTTTTTCTAATTTCATCTTTACATAAAGCCTGAGCAGATTAAAGAACAGAAAAAAGAGAAACATCTGTATACAGATACGTGTCATTCCTTATGTTATCAGTGATTACCATTTCTGTATATGCAAGCATATGCATATTTCTACCGCTAAGTAGTTTTCTGATTATTAAACAGTGTAATTCCTTATGTTATCCATGGTGGCCAATTCTTTATATTGTATAATATTTGGAAAACGACTTGTTTGTGACAAAATTTAATGGGATATTCGTTTTTAGCATACAAAACAAAACTATAGAAATCGTCATGTGATTGTTACGGTCGAAATTAAATAACAATTTACCAAAACAACTTTCAGGCAGCTCCCCCCCCCAATTGCTACTGTGTGGCCTTAAAGTGGGTTCTCATTTGTTGCTAGTGCACTTATTGACCCGCACTATTTTTTAAAATAGTATATTCAAGTTTAATTAAAGTTTTATATCTTTTTTTATTAAATTGAAAGGTTAAAGTACAGAATAGGTGCAAAACACCCTCCTCTCCCCATGTTAAGAATGGCTTTCTAAAGCTAACATTATTTTTATTTATTTTTTTTCTTCTTCCTTTGAAGATTGTAATGCTGGGTATGGGGCAGCCAAACCAGCTGCCAACATTGCCCCGCTTTTTTATTGAAACCAACCGAGAGCTCTTTTTAGTATCCTCGCTGTTCCCTTAAGTGCAATTGTCTGAATCTCTTTTGCACTTGGTTCACCAGGAATATTAGTTAGGTAGGACTTCAGGTTCTTCTTCATAAGTCCTGTGGCACCTATGAAAACTGGTATGATCGATATCCCCTTTAGGTTCCAGTTTCTTTTCATATCATACATAAGACCTTGGTATTTGGTCTGTTTCTCTCTTTCAGCTCTGTTAAGACCGCCATCATTAGGAACACTCACTTCAATCAAGGTTGCAACTCTCTCTGACTTATTCCATATAACTATGTCAGGTTTCACAGCAGCATTTTCAAGGTAGGTGGCTGTAGGGATTACATGGTCGTAATGTATGGTATATAAATCATTTCCAACTGTTTTTTCAGGTTGATGTTCCCAGGACTTGCTGCTACACTGGATGTTTAATTTTTTAAAGATGATCCAGTGGAGGTACTTGCATACTCCATCATGTCTCACTGTATAGTAGCCGTCCCCTAGAAGAACTTTGCAACTTGATATCAGATGACCAACACTTTCCAATTCTGTGTGGCAGAATCTGCATTTATTGCCATTACTGATCCCTGCCATCTTCTTGAATGCATTGGTCATCAATCCCTGGTCTTGGGCAGCCATTATGACCCTTTCCTGATCGTGGTGGAGGGATCCTCTTTTGAGCCAGTCCAAAGAACCTTCTTTATCTATGTATTCCCGAGAAAGTTCCCCCAGAAAATACTTTGCACGCTGATGTTGTTCCCATTCTTTAAGGTTCATCTGTTGAAAGGTCTCGGTATATTTCTGCCGGCTCTTTCTTGCTATTTCTGTGGCACACTTGTTTGGTGTTTCGTCCTTATCTGAGAGACAACTCTGACCAAAATGTTTGGCCAGCTGGGTGACTGATGTTGTTCTGCTGGCTCTTGTCTCTTGATGTTCATATACTATTGAGAGGGTGTCATTCTGGGAGCTTCTCAGATACTGACCGGTGCTCACAATAGTTGCCCTATGTTGATGATTAATCTCTGAGAGTCCCAGACCTCCTTCTCCCCTGGGCACATACAGCCTTGGTAGACACTGATTTCTATATATTATTTTATGAAGCGTTAGTAGCTTCCGTGTCTTTACATCTAGCCGGTTGATATATTTTTGTGGCCAGTCAATGATACCAAAGCTGTATGTTATTACTGGCATAGCAAATTGGTTTATGGCAGTAATTTTATTTTTATTGGTGAGCTGGGTTTTGCATATTTTCCTCACCCGGCGTACATATTCTTTACTAATCTTCTCCCTCATCTTGGCATGTTGTATGTTCTCGTTTTCCTCAATGCCAAGGTACTTGTAAGGCTCATGCTCTTCTAGATCCCTGATGTCGATGTTTTCATTAAGCTGCATATTTTCTGTGTGGGTCTTCTTCCCAGCTCTGAGTGCACATTTGGCACATTTATCCAGGTCAAACTTCATTCCGATGTCACTGGAGAATGTGTGTACTACCTGCAGAAGGTGGTGCAGATCGGTGTCAGAGCTAGCATACAGCTTAAGATCATCCATGAAGAGCAGATGGTTTATTCTCTTGCTTGGATCTCGATGGCGTCCCTGACTCAAATTGTAGGCGCTCTGATTTTTATTCAGGAGCTTGCTTAGTGGGTCTATTGCCATACAGAAGAGTAAGGGAGATAAGCTATCACCTTGGAATATTTCCCTTTTTATTTTTACTTCAGGGATAATGGTTTTTCCTCCATTGTGATTTAATGATATTGTAGTTTTCCACATCTGAAGGTGAGCAGCCATTGTGTGTCTAATTACCGGGTGGACTTTGTATAACTCAAGGCACCGAAGTAGCCATGAGTGTGGCACACTGTGAAATGCCTTCTGGTAATCAATCCATGCCATGCTCAGGTTTTTGTGTCTCTTCCTACAGTCTTCTAGGACAGTCTTGTTGATTAATAGCTGGTCTTTGGTACCGAGGCATTTTCTTCTGCACCCTGTCTGCTCTTTTTCAAGGTAGGTCCCAGAAGATAGATGGTCATATATACCATCGGCTATCAGACCAGTGAAAAGCTTGTAAGTAGTTGTAAGGCAGCATATTGGCCTGTATTTATTTGGCCGTTGTGTCTCCTTGGTCTTGGGTATGAGGCTGATGTCCCCCTCTGTCAGCCAGTGTGGTGTTGCTTCTTCATCTCTTAGCATCCTGCTGAAGCAATCACTGTAGTGGGGGTGGAGTGCAGTCAATTGCTTCAGCCAAAAGTTTTGGACATTGTCGATGCCAGGTGCTTTGTGGTTGGATAATTGTGCCAGTTTTCTTGTTATCATACCAGGAGTTATGACTGGTTCTGGCATCTGAGGCTTGGTTTCATTGAGCCTAATAATATCTTCAATCCACTGAGCCTCTTGATTATATTTTCCTTCTGTTTCAAATAGAGGCCTCCAGTAGTTTTCCAGGGCTTCCTCTGCAGGTGGACTATCTACAGTAATGGTGTCCCTTATCAGCTGCCAGTAAAAAGTCCTTTGGTTTGTTTTAAACTGCCTATTTTGAATCTGGGAGTTGATCTTGTTCTTCTGGTTTTTAATTCTCTGGGAAAGTGCTGGTATTTTCCCTTCCAACTCCCTAGCTGTATTATGTAATCCCTCAGTTTTCTCATGGTGGTATTTGGTACAGAGTTTTTTGATGGTGGTCTTCAGTCGACCCTGTATCGAGGGATTTGCAAGGAACTGTTTTATTTGGCTTAGTTCTTTCCTGCAGAGGTTCAGTTGTTTTTGCAGCTTGGTCTTCCAGTGAGCTGTTTGTCTAGAGACTCTGGGCCCTATTCGATGATTGTGATTGAATGTTCGAAGGTTAATTTTTCTGTCAATATAGAGGCCAGCTGCATATGTGATATGGTTGAGTTCTGTGAGCATTACTGTTGTTGGAATTAGCCTCTTGAGAGCGATGTTAACTTTGGCTATAACAGTCTTTGCTCTTCCAGCTGCTTGGATCTTGGACAAACGTGGTCTGTCCTTCATTCTCATAAACCTCACCTCCTCAATTGTGTTGCTGAGCTCCTCCTCCAAAGCTAGCTGTTCATCATCTGCTTCTGGGAGTACAAATGATGGTGGTGAGTGTCTATGTGATTGTGGCGGTGATGCAGGTGGTGGTATCCTGGTAGGTGATTTAGATTTCTGTGTTGGTGTTTTTGGAGTTTCCAGCAGAGAGTTTGTGAAGGCAGGTGTCATGTCATGCAGAGACTCCAGTGGTGCAGGAGTTCCAGGAGAGCTGGGCATGTGCTGGGATATTTGGATGGGTTCTGATGGTAAAGTTGGTGGTTGTTGTTGGAGTAAGTCTATTGTGGGAATTTTTATTGGGTTTTCCAGGGGACATCTGTTGTTCACCAAAAGAGCTGTTATTTTTGAAGACATGTAATCTAGTTCTCTTGTGGTGAACAATTTCAGGCTGTTATATCGTTGTGATGCAATTTTCCCTGGAGGGATGCTTGCTTTTCCAGGATAAAAATGAAAAAAGATCCCCCTCCAGGTTGCTGTTCTTTCTTTTTGTCTTTTATGCTTTTGTTTAGCATAATCCGTTGCCCATATAAGTGTCCACCTCTCTTCCCTTTCCCATACCACCTCCTGTCGAAGTTTTGTTTCCTCATCCTCTACTTTCTGGTAGTCTTTTTCTGCAGTCTTCAAAGCCTCACATCTAATGGTATCTATGTCCTCTTGTGGAATATATCTTCCCATCTGTGAGATAAGGGATCGCAGGTTGTGTAACGGTGTGTGCTTTTTCTCTGCTGGGAGGTTTGATGTTTTTATAGCCTCGGTTAGTATCTTTCCTGAGCTGCGTCCCCATTTCTCAAACCTTGAGTAGTGGTAGCAGTGCAGAAGGATCTTCTTTTGCTCGACAGACCATGGCTGGGTTTAAATCCCCCTCCTGTTTCTTTTGGGATATGTCAAGCGGGCTGGAGGAAGGACGCCTGATCCATGGATCAATAAGTGCACTAGTAACGCTCATTTTACATTAAATTTATGTAAAATAGTGATCCCTACTTTTGAAAAAAGTAATTTCCTCATATCATGAAATCTAATTCTTGTCGCCTCTGTTGAAGTATATATTCGTTTTCAGCACACCCGAAAAAGTATAAAAAGTTTTTATTGTAAAAATTTTTTGGGTTTGTATTACTGTACACAGATTCGAAAAAGTTGTCAAAAAACAAATATATAACAAATAAATGTTATCAAAGGCAAGAGAAGTTACTTTTCTACCAAACTGGATATATTTTTCGTGTTTTTATTCAATGTAACATGTTTATTCAGCTCGAAAACCATACAATGTTTACCGATGTTGGAACATTCAAGATGGCGTCTTATTCTCTCTTTAACACGGTAAGTGTGGGAAAAGATGTTATAAATAAAAAACCGGATAAAATACGGTTAAAAACTCGCTCAATATCTGTTACCGTGACATAGGTTGACACATATTCGGCGGGTTTTTAATAGTATTTTGTATAGTTTTTTTTTATTTATAACACCTTTTTCCAAACTTACGGTGTTAAAGAGGGTGTGAGACGCCATCTTGAATTTTCGAATACATCGGTAAACACTGTATGTTTTTCGAGCTGAATAAATATGTTACATTGAATAAAAATACAAAAAATATATCCAGTTTGGCAGAAAAGTAACTTATCTTGCCTTTGATAACATTTATTTGTTATATATTTGTTTTTTGACAACTTTTTCGAATTTATGTGTACAGTAATACAAACCCGATTTTTTTTTTTTTTGCTTTACGTCGGATTCTAGACATTGATCGTTCTTTTTGTTATGTTTAAGTATTGAAAATAAAATAATAGATTAATGATAATAATCCAATGAGAAAATTGAAAAAAGATGAAAACAAAAATCATTAAACAATAAAAAACATTTAAGATTTATAGCTTTTTTTTTTTCCTTTAGTAAACAAAAAACATCAGTTAAAAATATTTTCTTTCGTAAACGATAGAGAAGTTGTTTTGCTTTTTTACATTTAAGTCAATATTGAAAAAAAAAAAACAATCAACAGCGAAAAGTTTTCAACGATAATCAACATTTTCATTAGGATTATTCGCTTCTCCCTTACATTTTTAACGTATTCTGCAAATGCAAAAAAATCGATACTAAATTCATGTAGTAATACTTACGTTTTTGTTTTATAATCTGCTTTCGATTAACTTTATCTGCTTTTATAAAGGAAACGATTTTTCAAATGTGATTGACTACAAGCTCAACTTAACATTCAAGATGACGAACGGAAGAGCAAGTTCGCAGAAAACAAAATTGAAGAGGAAAAAGAAATCATTTCGAAATAGAGCCGATCTATTTGGTGAGAATATCACGGATAAAATTAATATTATTTTATTTAACATTTTAATATTTACATGAGAGAGAACAGATTACACGTTTCATCTTTATTATTTCTTTAATTCGTTGCACGTGCAATTTAATGGCGGAAACTGATAGTTTTTAAAGCCGCCTTTTCGTATTTTTATTTATTTATTTATTTATTAGATTCCTGTTTTTTATTGTGTTTGAAACATTTAAGCTTAAAGTTAATCGGGTGCTTGTGCAGTTTACTATACACATTAAAAATTAAGATATTGAAAAAGAACCATAGTTAATATCTGTACGAAAAAAAAAAAAAAATACACGTGAAATGTTTTTACGGCGTCGTTAGAAACTTAAACTTAACTTGAAAGATAAATATTAGTTCGTTTTTTTTTTTTTTTTTTTTACTATTTCAGAGATAATTAGTAAAGTCTTAAAATATTGATTTAAAAAAAAACCTTGTTTGTGCAAGAAAGAAAAATTAATTAGCCCCCCCCCCTCCCGCCCAAGCCAGTACAATCAATTAACGCATGTAGGTGTGTCAGAAACTCCGTGAAAAATATTGAATAATTCCACCCTCTGTCTTTCCAAGCTTATAATTACTCGAAAAATGTAATTCTAACCTTATATTTTTCAATTAAAGGAGCAAGGGCCAAGGTTTCATTAAAAAAAAAAACAAAACAAAAAAAAACAGACAACGTGGTTTAAAAAAAAGGTTTTAAACTTCGGATTTTACAGGTAAATTTCTAAAAAAAACACTACCGTTTTGTTTTAAATTTGAATATATTATTTATCGATCTTTTATCTTCAATTTGTGATATATAAAACTTTGGTGAGTAAATTAATTATTTACTTTTTAATAGACATTTAAAATGGGGGGGTTGAATTAAAAAAACCATTTGTCTAAAATATTATATTCGGTTTATTTGAAAGAGCATACAATTTCACATTGACCCTTAAAATATCGTAAAAATAGAATCAATAGAAAAATTTTGATAGATTTTTAAAGTTTAAAAATTGAAAAATACTGAACTCGTAAAATTCAATTAATTTCATTATTGTTTTTTTTTTTAATATAAAATAATATTTTTATTACTTTTTATACAACTTTAATAGTTTACTTTTGAAGTATAATCCAGAAAGAAAATAAACAAGCCACTGTTAAAAGAGAAATTATGAGTTTTTAATATTTTATTCGCAGTTTCATGTTAGGGGTCTAAAAAATACTGAATAAATACTGCTTATCGTAATGTTCCTGAAATATTAAAAAATATTTTTATTGTTAACATCTACAATGCTTTATTTGTATATAAAAAAGCAACCAGAAATTCATGAGTTTTTTTTTAATTCTAAAATTTTAACTTTAGTAAAGGTGTTTTGATTTACAAAAAATTATAAATTTTCACTAAAATTTTAAAAAATAACGAGTTCAGTATATTCTGTGATAAATACTGAAAATTTCATTAAAATTGGTTCATTTCCTGAATTGAACTCATTTGGACCCACCATCGGATTACAATCTTTGCTAATACAGCTCTCTTCACTTTTCCACACACTTCAATGAGCAAGCAAAAACTACATATAGAATGGTTCAGTTATGCCACCGTAGTAAAAAAAAAAAAAAAAAAAAAAACAATACTTTAAAATTCAAAGAAGATGTTATGAAGTATGTAGCTACACCATTTCAGGCAAAAAAGCTGCGGCATATTCTTAACTCAATATCAGCTTTGTGTTCTCTCTGCTTCTCGCTACTTAACATGGTGTCAGCGGGATTTCTCTCTTTGGAATGACCCATGTACACCCAGTGAACACTTCCAGCACATGCTCGGCAAAAACCCACGCAGTGTAATACTTTAGACTCTAGTCTTACATACACTCTCTTCTCTGTACGGAAGACATTTATCAGACTACGTGGATTTAAACAATCTCGGAGTTTTGACAAAACCTATTCATCAATAAACATGGCGTATGCAATTCCGCCACCAGCAAAAATGGAAATGGATGACGATTTGCGAGAAAACTGGGCGCTTTTCAAACTAACATGGGATTAACTATGTGGCCGCGACGGAAATTGGGAAAAAAGCAGCAAACGTACAGGAATGTTCACTTCTTTCACTAATCGGCAAGAAATTCTGCAAATATACAAACACCTGCCGATGTCGGTAGGGGAACGAGTAGATACAAAATTTTTTTGGAAAGACTGACAAAGTACGTTGAACCCAAACAGAACATCATATACGAATGGTATACATTTAATTCCTGTACACAGGAACAGGGCGGAAAATTTGACACGCATTTGATCAAACTAAAACACTTAATCAAAACATGTACTATGGCGCCCTTGAAGATGAGCTACTGCGTGACCAAATAGTTACAGGCATCAGTAATAATAATGTTTGGGCCAGGCTCCTCAGTGAATCTGGACTCACTCTAGACAGGACGATAGATATTTGGAGGAGCACTGAACAGGCTGAACAACAGCTCGGCAAACTGAACAACCCAGCAGAAACTATCCACTACACCAATGGAGACAAGAAAAAGCTACGATAACTCATAAAGGACAGCAAATTCTGTGGACAGAGCAATGACAAAGGAAAGTGTCAGGTTTATGGACTTACATGTGCTATCTTCTTAAAGCGCAACCATATTGCCAGAGATACCAATCACAGGCGCAACCCATCCCATCACAACGGCAAAATAAATCCTCAACACAGCAAACTGCAAAGGTGCGCTACATGGAAACAGAAGCAGTCAGCAGTGACGAATGCATCTATGCTCTGAGAAGTCTCACAGATTGCAAACACTATCAGGCAGACGTTCGCATATCCATCCGGGAGACAGCACAAAAACCTTATGCAAATTCCAAATTGACACTGGGACCAGCTGCAGTACATTAGCCTTTACCGACCAGAAACGCATTACTAAAGCACCGCTACAACCGTCTCTCACAAAGTTGAAGCTGTATGACAACTCTATACTCCAACCTTTGGGCTCAATAACACTCCATTGTGAAGTTTTTTTTTTACATAGGCATCACCACATTATCAATGCCAAGAGGCCACTCAAGGATAAGGGTTAAAGAGTGTACAGTAGAAATTGGACATTATAGTAATCATTAGTAATGAAAATTTGGTGAAGTTGATAACTTATATGGAACGGCTCATCAAGAACTTATTTACGTTAGACTTGAAGACAACCATATTGTAGTCAGCCGGAAAGCAGAAAAACGGAAGACAATTCCACAGGCGTGCAGTTCTAAGAAAGAAGCTTTGTTCATGGAATCTACGTTTAGGTTTAGGCACAGATAAAGAGTGGGGGGAATTATTGATAGTGTTTACAGCTAGACGAGTGTTTCTTGTGAACATTTGGCGAGAGGGGACCAAAGATTGAAGCTCAGTCGAACACTTTCCATGAAAATAACGATACATCAGAGACAAACTCGCAACATATCTTCTGTGAGATAAAGGTTGCAAGGAAGAGAAAAGGACATCTCCTACGAGGCTACGAAGTCTATTTTGAACTCTATCAAGGCAGGACAAGTCCTTTCTAGCAGCTCCTGCCCAGATGTGGCAACAGTATTCCATCCTTGGACGTACCTGGCTCTTATATAGATAAAGAATAGCATCAGCAGTGAGATATCTACCGGATCGATAGAAAGATCCCACCATTTTTCCAGCGGCCTTGGCAACAGATTTGATGTATGTGTTCCATTTAAGATCAGGAGTAATGGTCAAGCCAAGAAGCTTGTCAAAACTTGAGGCCTCCTGAAGACGAGAGCCATTCATTTCAATTGATGCCAGATGTGGATCAGAATGTTGATGATGTAAAGAGAGAAGCTTGGTTTTAGATGCATTAAAAGTAACCAGCCACTCCTTAAGTGAAGGGAATAAAAAAAATGTCACTTTCCAAGTTGTGGATAGCAACTAACCATCATTAATTTCTGGACGGGCTAGCTCTGCACTGAAGTTCATAACTTTTAACACAGAATGTGTGCGACAGCTGAGTGAAATAAAGGAGGCAAAAGCAATTACAAAAGAAGAAATCCTTAGCAACTACAGCGACATTTTCTCTGGACTGGGAAGGCTATCAGGTGAATATAAAATTGAAATTGACCCAAACTTCAATCATATGCAAAATAGTCCTCACTGAATCCCTCTGCCACTTAAAGCTTAGTTAAAAAGAAAACTTGACGAAATGGTCAACGAAGGAATAATGCCTGGGTCACTAAGGCAACTTCATGAATCAACAACCTAGTTGTCATATGGAAACCTAATAAATTGCGAATATGAAGAACGCCTGACTCTTCTCAGTTGACTGCTTCCTTCAGGTCGTTCTAGACGAGCCATCTTCATATTTAACGACATACTGGACCCGTTTTGGCAGGATATGGTATCAGCTCAGCTCCCGAAGAATGACAGCGACGACTCGACTACTTTAGGACATATTTCAGTGCACAAAGGTATCGGATCCAGTCAAAGTCAAAGCAATATCAGAGATGCAACGCACTAGGACATACAAGGCGTTCAGTGATTACTAGGAATCTTAAACTACCTCGCCAAGTTTGCACTCAGACTCAGTACAGTATGTGAACCACTGCGATACTGGACAAGGAATCTCTCTTTGACTGGCTGCCACAACATAAACCGGCATTTATTCAGATTAAAAAAAAAAACTCATCAACAAATCCTCTATTTTTCACTATTATAACGTCAATAAGGAGGTCTTACTTGAATGTGACAGCTCAGGAGTCAGTTTCGGGTCAGTCCTAACGAAGGAAGGACATCCCGTTGCATATTGATCCCGAGAACTCACAAAAACGTAACGAAAGTATGCCCAGATTGAGAAAGAGTGTCTTGCCATCGTATTCGCCGCAGAATGTTTGAACAATACATTCTTGGTAAAGAGAAAGTCAAAATATTCAACCATAAACCACTGGAGACAATACTCGCAAAACTCATTCATGTGAACTCAAAGAGACTCCAGCGGATGCGGCTAAGGCTCCATAAATACTGCTTAGACGTGAAATACAAATCAGGACTCCAAATGTACATCAGTGATACCCTGTCTCGTGCGTCACTACCTACGTCTGAAACCACAATAGAAGAGAACTGCACCATATTATGACTGCAAGACAGAAACTCACAAGAAACTTGGAAAACATAAGTATGGAAGATAGCCTCTTTGTCACAGACCACCGCCTCTCACATATTCGAGAAGAGACCAGTCATGACACAACACTACAGACACTAATAAAAATCACAAAAAATGGTTGGCCTGAAGACAAAAACGACAGTCCACTAAACATTAGAGAATACTGGCCATACCGCGATGAACTGTGTTCTGAAAATGGTCTAGCATACCGAGCCATATGGCTCATCATTTCAACATAACTCAGACCTGATATGATTACCAGGGCACACAGATCTTACCTGGGCATTCAGTACACACTGAACACAGCTCGCAACATAATGTTCTGGCCACAAATGAATGCAGAGATCACCGAGACAGTCTGAAGGTTCGAAACCTGTCAACTGACTCAACCTCAACGACAGCAAAAACCTCTGATGACCCACCCAATACCAGTATATGAAGTGATTTAAAATACACTAAGTATGTACGTGCAAAATGAATGCCGATGCTCAAAATCTATCAATATTTGGACCCCTCCCTTTACTTTAAAATTCACCAAAAATCAGAAAATTAACCAATGTCAATGAAATTTCCGGTAATAACCACGGAATATAAGGAATGCATTAATTGTTTTTATTTTAGTACAAATGTATTAGTTTGTGTAAACACAAAAAATACCTTCACTAAAGTTATGGTTTTCAGTAGTAAAAATGCATGAATTTATTTTTTCTTTTTATGAAAAATTAACATCGTTAATTGTAACAAAAATATTTCATTTTTACAGAAATATTACGAAAAATCCCCTAATGTTCGTATTAATGAATTCGATATAACTCGAAGAAAATTTAATTTCTTGAACTACCTATATTATTATTGAATTATACATTGTTTTTTACTATTTTCACAAAAAATTATAATTGCAAAAAATATTTCTACTTTCTTTTAAATTACAGGTTGCGCATAATATGTATATGTACAATTCTCACATTTTCTTTGCTTGCATGAATGTGAAACTTTTTGCCATAACATTTTTATATAATCTTGAAAAATAAAATTAAAATATTTAAATTTAAAAGCAGTAACATAGAAAAATAAATTAAAAATGGTAAAAATTATACAAACGTTCATGATATGAATATACGGATATACGGCTGAAAAAATATAACTAGCACTCCTACCTCCCTTTAACTACCTGGCATGATTTTCAAACAGCCTTTCGACTTGTCTTAGATTTTGAGCTTTCGTATAATCCATCTTTCAAGGCTTCAGTTCTGTTGACATTCTGAAAAGCGAGAATCTCTCGATTTGGGAAGTCAATTGAGCTATTTCTTGTACAAACAATGATTATCATTGAAATAGAAACAGAAACCTATATTTATCTTTCAAAGGATTTTTACAGGTAATTTAACTTCAAAATTTACCTGAAATGCTTAGCTCGCCATGAAAACATTTCTGATAACTTTTTTTTCAGGTGTACAAATATTTATTTCCTTTAGGAAATTAATTTTCGTCATTATTCTTTCAAATCCAATCAAAATGTAGTCGGAAACCTAAAAAAACAAATATGATAAATCGGCTTTCAAAACTATGCCCCCATCTTTATTCCACCATTTTTTGCCCGTACCTAACTAAAGCGTCGATAATGCAAACACGCTTTTGATCTCGCATTTTCATTATTTTCATACACTGTAAAATCTTATTAAAATATTATTTTTTTAAGTTTCTTTTTTTAATCAGCAAATCTTCATTGTGTTTTACTACACGTGTAATTTTTGTTTGTTAAGTTTATTTAAAGTGATTTTTGTTTGTTAAGTTTATTTTAAGTAATTTTTGTTTGTTAAGTTTATTTAAAGTATTTTTTGTTTGTTATGTTTATTTAAAGTAATTTTTGTTTGTTAAATTTATTTAAAGTGATTTTTGTTTGTTAAGTTTATCTAAAGTAATTTTTGTTTGTTAAGTTTCTTTAAAGTAATTTTTGTTTGTTAAGTTTATTTAAAGTAATTTTTGTTTAAGTTTATTTAAAGTAATTTTTGTTTGTTAAGTTTATTTAAAGTAATTTTTGTTTGTTAAGTTTATTTAAAGTAATTTTTGTTTGTTAAGTTTATTTAAAGTAATTTTTGTTTGTTAAGTTTATTTAAAGTAATTTTTGTTTGTTAAGTTTATTTAAAGTAATTTTTGTTTGTTAAGTTTATTTAAAGTAATTTTTGTTTGTCAAGTTTATTTAAAGTGATTTTTGTTTGTTAAGTTTATTTAAAGTAATTTTTGTTTAAGTTTATTTAAAGTGATTTTTGTTTAAGTTTATTTAAAGTAATTTTTGTTTAAGTTTATTTAAAGTGATTTTTGTTTGTCAAGTTTCTTTAAAGTAATTTTTGTTTGTTAAGTTTATTTAAAGTAATTTTTGTTTAAGTTTATTTAAAGTAATTTTTGTTTGTTAAGTTTATTTAAAGTGATTTTTGTTTGTTAAGTTTATTTAAAGTGATTTTTGTTTGTTAAGTTTATTTAAAGTAATTTTTGTTTGTTAAGTTTATTTAAAGTAATTTTTGTTTGTTAAGTTAATTTAAAGTGATTTTTGTTTGTTAAGTTTATTTAAAGTAATTTTTGTTTGTTAAGTTTATTTAAAGTAATTTTTGTTTGTTAAGTTAATTTAAAGTGATTTTTGTTTGTTAAGTTTATTTAAAGTGATTTTTGTTTGTTAAGTTTATTTAAAGTAATTTTTGTTTGTTAAGTTTATTTAAAGTTATTTTTGTTTGTTAAGTTAATTTAAAGTGATTTTTGTTCGTTAAGTTTATTTAAAGTGATTTTTGTTTGTTAAGTTTCTTTAAAGTAATTTTTGTTTGTTAAGTTTATTTAAAGTAATTTTTGTTTGTTAAGTTTATTTAAAGTGATTTTTGTTTAAGTTTATTTAAAGTAATTTTTGTTTAAGTTTATTTAAAGTAAGAGCCAGACTTCAACAACCATGAGGAGATAAGGACAAGTCAATAACAATAATTAAATCGACAATAAAGCAAAGATCTTGATCATTGGAAGATGCAAACACAAGTGAGCAAGAACTATGCGTTATATGAAAAGACTGTGTAAGATCATCAAGTTAAATGAACTAAGTCTAGTGACCTGGAGAACAAAATCAGATTTCTTCAATTTTTTTAAGCTGATTAGGCCGAACTACAAATAATGTGCCAAATAACAAACCGAAATACAAATAACAAACCGAAATACAAATAATGTGCCAAATAACAAACCGAAATACAAATAACAAACCGAAATACAAATAATGTGCCAAATAACAAACCGAAATACAAATAACAAACCGAAATACAAATAATGTGCCAAATAACAAACCGAAATACAAATAACAAACCGAAATAAAAATAATGTGCCAAATAACAAACCGAAATACAAATAACAAACCGAAATACAAATAATGTGCCAAATAACAAACCGAAATACAAATAACAAACCGAAATACAAATAACAAACCGAAATACAAATAACAAACCGAAATACAAATAATGTGCCAAATAACAAACCGAAATACAAATAACAAACCGAAATACAAATAATGTGCCAAATAACAAACCGAAATACAAATAACAAACCGAAATACAAATAACAAACCGAAATACAAATAACAAACCGAAATACAAATAACAAACCTCTCTCTGCACATGAAACATTTCTACTAGATTAGACAAACGGAAGTTGGTCAGAGACATTTCTTATTGAACGTTCCTCGTATTTAAGAAATTTTCACATTCAAATTAAAGAAAACAATAATAAAATACTAAACGCTTAAGTAGATATTTAGACATCAATAGTCGATCGTTTTATTGAAATATATTAAATATAAAAAGTAAAAAGAAATCTGTTAAGATGTAACCTCGGCATAAAAGTTGTTCTTTCTGTTTAAAGATTTACATGAGAATAACAAATTTGTTTTTTTAAAGAAAATTATTTACATAATAAAAGGATCATATCATTTTCTCTCGTTAGAGAAGAGCCACATACATTACAAAAATATGGCTTTTTAGTTTTTCTTATTTTACTTTGTAGGGGAAATCGAAACTTTCTTAGCTAGCACGTGTGCATGCTAGCTAAGTAAGTGCTTCAAAGGGTCGGTAAATGATAAGATATTGTAAATTATAAGGTATTGTAAATGATAAGGTATTGTAAATGATAAGGTATTGTAAATTATAAGATATTGTAAATTATAAGATATTGTAAATTATAAGGTATTGTAAATGATAAGGTATTGTAAATTATAAGATATTGTAAATGATAAGGTATTGTAAATGATAAGGTATTGTAAATGATAATGTATTGTAAATTATAAGATATTGTAAATTATAAGATATTGTAAATGATAAGATATTGTAAATTATAAGGTATTGTAAATGATAAGGTATTGTAAATGATAAGGTATTGTAAATGATAAGGTATTGTAAATTATAAGGTATTGTAAATGAAAAGGTATTGTAAATGATAAGATATTGTAAATGATAAGATATTGTAATTGATAAGGTATTGTAAATTATAAGATATTGTAAATTATAAGGTATTGTAAATGATAAGGTATTGTAAATTATAAGGTATTGTAAATGATAAGGTATTGTAAATGATAAGATATTGTAAATGAAAAGGTATTGTAAATGATAAGATATTGTAAATTATAAGATATGTTAAATGATAAGGTATTGTAAATGATAAGGTATTGTAAATTATAAGGTATTGTAAATTACAAGGTATTGTAAATGATAAGATATTGTAAATTATAAGGTATTGTAAATGATAAGATGAAAAAAGCAGACGTAAAGTGAACAAGGTGTGCATAGTTGTGCGCAAGTCAACTTGAAATAATGTGTTTCGTATTTGGACATGTTGACAACAGTGTTGAGTTTGGCAGTTGGAAGTGAGTGTCGAATTTACCTGATAAATTGTTAGTTTAACCACATACTTTTGTTACTTTGAAGAGATCCTCTTGGAACTTACACTTAATTTTATTACGATATGAATTCATATCCGATGACAAATTTATGGACAGTTATTATTCCTGTTATTGCGTCATTGATAAAGTTTAGTGTTCTAGGCATTGTGTCTAAATATTTCTAAGGATGTTTCATTGGTCAATTGGTATTTTGTCTCTTTTGGTTTCAATTATTCTCAAAGTTCTCAGAAATCAAGGGGCTCCCTACCTTGGGTTCACACTTCAACTCTTTGAGATACTTAGATATTATTATGTTCTATTAAAGGTCTTTTGTATTACGTATGTTTTTACATATGACAACAAATATTTCTTTCTATTCAAAGAACTACAGAATGCTGTTTGTCTTTTTTTAATTATTATGTTCTATTATGACACAACAAATCTTTCTTTCTATTCACACAGAATGTTGTTTGTCTCTTTTTTAATTAATTTTCTTTGTTTAAGCTGGTAATGTCGCATCCTACAGGATGCCAGGCATTCACTCTTTATCTCATACAGTTCAATTGAGCAATCATTTATAGATTTTTGTGAAATGGTCTCAATCTCTCTTGCACTTGGTTCACCAGATATAATTGCAAGGTAGTTTTTTAAATTCGTTTGTCTAATTTCAGTTGCTCCTTCTATAATTATAATTTTCGTAATAGAGGTTGTTCTGCTAAATCTTGTTTCGTTTGAAGTATTAATTTTGGAAGATCAGCAGATATTGTTTCCCAAGCACATACTTCACATGAATGTTGTCTTCTGCATGTTTTCATATGACTCAACAAATTTGACATCTGGGTTGCTTTCTTATGGTCCCTCATCGTTGTTATCTGCAAGAGACAACTGAAACATTTAGTTCACGAATACATAAGTTCAGTTACGATAACAATGCAATTTTTCAATCTTCCTGATTCATCCTGAAATTTTTTTTAAATAGGAGACATTACTTTTGGAACCGCCCCAGAATATATTTGTGCGTTTCTATGGTTTGATATTTTCCCCTGAATTCAAAAATTTTATTAGATCAAGCCTTTCCATGTAATCACATTCTACGCTGTTTACTCAACATTTTCTCATGCCATAAAATAGCCCATCATCCAAATGATAATCCCTTTTGACTCCTTATTCCAAAACCTAACGTTTAGCAAAGCATAAGTCATTAATTTTCCAATGTCCTAATAACAACTTGTCATAAACTAATTGTATACACTGTAGTGTTGGGATAATTAATCGGATCGGGAATTGGACAAAATACAATGTCTGACTGTATCGTATTCAACATTGGAATCGAAAAAACTTCCTACTTTCCGATGGCAAAAACGATTCCTTTTATTGTCGGTTTTCACTGTTGTTAGTAATAATAAAACTAAAATCTATAGAACACCCCTCCCACAAGTGTATTTTTTTCTTACAAAGAAGTCACCACTTATCAGTCTCAGAGGTTACTCGAGGATACGGGTTAAAGCGTGTACAGTAATCACTGAGATACTATCGTAATTATCGTTATTAGTGTAAATTTGGTAAATTGGATTACGTATCTCCTCAAGAACTTGTTTACGTTGGACTTGAAGACGATCATATTGCAGTCAGCGGAAAAGCAGACAAGGAGGAAAGCGAACGAGTGTTCTACAGGTGTGCATTTCGAAGAAAGAAGTTTTGTTCATGGAATCTATGTTTAGGTTTAAGCACAGATAAAAAGTGGGGTAAATTGGGGATTTTATATGTGTTTTTTTAACGAAAAAATACCAACCTTATAGTTAAATATTTAGAGATTTATAAGAATCGGAATCGGTAATTGTATCGGAATCGGGAATTTAATACGGGGTCGGTAATTGCATCGGAATCAGGGAAAATATTCATATGACTCAACAAATTTGACTTCTGTTAAAAAATACTTCACAAGAATTGGACTTCGATACAAAAAGATCATTCCGTGCAAAAGAATATCCACATATTTCACAAGAATGCAGTTTCTCTCACGAATGTTTGCATATGATTAAATAATGGATCATTCCATGCAAAAGAAGAACTACATACTCCAAATA
The DNA here is from genome assembly GCF_053919585.1 of Euprymna scolopes. Taxonomy (NCBI): domain Eukaryota; kingdom Metazoa; phylum Mollusca; class Cephalopoda; order Sepiida; family Sepiolidae; genus Euprymna; species Euprymna scolopes. Next base: position 44,857,330 of record NC_136527.1, on the reverse strand, counting down.
ATGGGGTCTGTCACTGTTTTAATTATCTTATCACTTTCTTTTTGATGGGATGGGGCATTCTACCAAATGGCAAACATTCTCCCATTTATTTAGTTATTAAAACCGAAAAATCTTTTTAAGATTCTATCCATCCGTTTAAGTGCTATTGTTGGTATTTCTTTTGCACTTGGTTCACTGTGTATATTCGCCAGATAGTTTTAAAAATTCTTTTTCATAATCCCTGTTTCACCTATAATGATTGAAATGATAAATATCTTTTTAAGATTTCAGTTTCTTTTCATGCCGTACATGTCTTTGGTATTTTCTTATTTTTTCCTTCTCGGTTCTGTTAATGACAGCATCATAAGGACAACTGGTGTGCATTTTGATATGAGGCAACAAATTAGACTTCCGTACAAAAGAACACCATACTCACCAAGAATGTGGTTAGTCTCCCATATGTGTTTTCATATGATTCAACAAATGTGAATTCCTTGCAAAAGAAAAACCACAAACTTCACAAGAATATGGTTTGTCTTCCGTATGTGATTTCATGTGACACAACAAATATGACCTCCATGCAAAAGAAGAACCACATACTGAACAAGAATGTGGTTTGTCTCCTGTATGTGTTTTCATATGACTCAACAAATTTGACTTTTGTGCAAAAGATAAACGACATATTTCACAAGAATGTGGTTTGTCGTCTCTGTGTGTTTTAATATGGCGTAACAAATTTGACTTCCATGCAAAAGAAGAACCACATACTTCACAATAATGTGGTTTCTCTCCCGTATGTGTTTTCATATGACGCAACAAATATGACTTCCATACAAAAGAAGACCCACATACTTCACAGGAATGTGGTTTGTCTCCCATATGTGTTTTCATATGACTCAACAGATTTGACTTCCATGCAAAAGAAGAACCACATACTTCACATGAATGTGGTTTATCTCCGGTATGTGTTTTCATATGACTCAACAAATTTGACTTCCATGAAAAAGAAAAACCACATACTTCACAAGAATGTGGTTTGTCTCCCGTATGTGTTTTCATATGACTCAACATATTTGACTTTGATCCAAAAGAAGAACCACATACTTCACAAAAGTGTGGTTTGTCTCCCGTATGTGTTTTCATATGTCTCAATAAATTTGACTTCGTTGCAAAAGAATAACCACATACTTCACAAGAATGTGGTTTGTCTCCCGTATGTGTTTTCATATGACGACACAAAGTTGATTGCTGTGCAAAAGAAGAACCACATACTTTACAAGAATGTCGTTTTGCGCCCATGTTTACTTGCATCTGAAAGTATATGCAATGAAGTGTATGATGATAGACAAGCTAATAAATTTCAACTTTAGAAAATTTATATGAAGAAATATGTAATTAGTTTAAACAATTTTAAATCATTAATAATAAAAATGCCACTTATGCAATAATGGATTTCTTTTCATTGCCGCAAATTCTGGAAATATAAAACAAATTTGAAAAAATACATTTCATATTGTAAAATTGAATTTATGCTGATTTTTATTTAAAAATCCAAAACATTTATTAAAAAATTTCAAAATACAATGAGTTATGGTTTCATGCAATACTGTTTTATTAACAAAATAGATCTGTTTCTATTTTCAAATGTTTAACTATTTTTTTTTTACGTTTCTTCATTTTAGAGATGAGTATTGATTATTTTGGATACTGTTTTCATCTTTGGATACTGTTTTCATCTTTATTTGGTGCATGAGATTTGCATGCTCTTGAATTGTTAGCGATGACTGGGTAAAAATTCTAAGTAATTTTAAATTCTATTTTAAATCTTACTGAGGATTGAAACTTCAGTGTTCAGTAGTATGTAACATACAAAAAAAATACCAAGTACTCTAATCATAGCACCATGGGTCCTAGCAGACAATACTTGTACAAATTTTAGGAAATATTTGTTTCTAGATGTTATCACTATTTAGTACTATATATATGTATATATATATATATATATATATAGAGAGAGAGACTTTATACTAAATTTTACTCTATGTATATATATATATTACCATTGTTCTTCTCCATTTATAATTTTTACTTTATAAGGGTAGATGGTTTCCGTTTTTCATCCATATAAATTCAACCATAATTATTTTATTATCTTTTTTAAATCTTTCCACATATTACAGCTTTACAATATTTTTCTAACCTTACTGTTACTTAATGACATGGCTCACATTTGTAGAATTTTCCACATTTACATGGAATATTTTAGTCATGTATTTCCATAAGCATCTTCACATGCAAAACATGTTTCTGTGGAGTCGAATCACTCTTGAATACTATATTCTTGAATACTATCATGAATACTATATTCTGTCTAGCTCTTTGGTGGAGTGATTTCTTAAATTTTCCACCTCATTTTTATATGTATTTTTATTAGTACATATTGATTTTGCTCCGTTATAGGAACCAAACCATTACGTTGTTTACATTGTATAGATTGTGAGAATTGAAGTTTAGATATTAGCTACACAGGTAAAGATATTAAGAAATATTTAGGGTGTTATGAAAGTATTTTAATGATGTTAGCCCCTCGTGGCATCACATGACTTGGAAAATAAAAGAGACAAGAGTTAAATTCCTTGATGTCATGTGTTGAAGATACACACACGCAAACGCATGGATGAGAGCTGGTAGCAAACTCACTAAATGATGGGGTCAGGTTGTCAGAATTTCTATCATCAGTGGTGAAAGGGCAACTATTTGATGCATGCAAGTTGAAGGTGAGCACACCTACAAAAAGCAGGTCACATATATAGCGCAGAGAAAAAAATGTGAGGCTTACAGTCAGTCGGCAATCAACAGCGCACAAGCATTACTCCATTTACCAACCTCCACATTCTCCATCTCTAGCTAGGCCCACACATATGAGGCAGTAATGAAACAGAAAATAAAAGTTTATATATTTTATATAAAAGCAAAGTGTACAATTCTTTTTCTGGGTGACAAATTCGACTGCATAACATACATTAAATAGAGGGTCTTAGGGATAGGGAGATGAGGATGGTTGTGTAGAAACACGAGCCACAGGATCTTCAAGCAGCTTATCAGAAAGCCCTAGCAGAAGTTAACTGGAAGATCTGACTCAACGCAAGCCAGGAGTATGAAAAAGAGCTGATGGAAGTTTGTCACAGAAAACGGCAGATTCTAGTTAAGGCTATGAGTACAGCCAGACCCCCAAAGTATGGAGACGTAAAAAAGGAAACCAAGTAGAGAATAAGGGACTAGTATTAAAACAAGAGAGAAGGAAAGAAGCAGGTATTTGAGTGTTACGATTTTGTCGAGATGGGAAACATACAAAGATTCTTCAAGAAGCATATCCAAGAAAACCAGGAGTGCTCCATTCGTGCAATGCCCGACGACCAGAACAAGGGCATACTGATGCACATAGTTGGTAACATGGGCACATCAAATTCTGTTTTAATTAGAATTGAGAGAAAGAATTATAGAATTCTTCTGAATAGGCAAGCAGAGATGTCAGTAATAAATAGCAGTATTATTTAAAGCACTTAAACAACAGACTGAACTATGTGAAAACAATTTAAGAACAGCTAATGGGTTCCCATTAACTGCAAGAGTAAGGATAGCAAGTCAGTGAGATTCCCGTATTGAACACTGCTAACACACAAATGTGATACTATACTATTACTGGCTTAAGAAAAACGAATAAGTCTTTGGCAATTTCTATTGCTTATAGTAAACAACATCAATCAGTCACCTTGAGATTGGGCTGCCAAATAGCTAAGTGTAGTGTGACTTGTAACATCACAGAGATTAAGTAAGGATAATAAAGAAAACCTATGATCACCTGCCACACTTTAATGTGATGCTATTTGGATTTGCAAACGCCCCCGGGATCTTCCAGAAATTAATGTCCATAGTTCTACAATTTGATGATACTATGGAAAATTACTTAAATCACATAGATATGGTACTAGCCAGTTTACATGAGTACAACCTCAGGATAAAATCTATATAGTGTGATGTTTTAGGCGAAGTACAGTATCTGGGGTTCAAAGTAAGTGAACAGAGTATATACATATCTCGACTCCAACTACTGTGAGACAAGTCAGAGTTTTCATTGATATGACGTCATATTATCGACGATTTATAAACAAATCTTTGTGAGATTGCCGACCCATTAGTTCATCTAATGAGGAAATATGTGATGTTCTAATGTGACGACATTTTGTCATTTTGCCTTTGACAGCCTAAAACTGAAGCTCACAGGTATGGTTATACTGGCTTATCTCGATCCTGAGAAGGACTACAGAATGTACAAGGATGCCCCCAATCATGTGATTCGGGCATGTCTGTCACAATTCCGCTATGATCTGAATGAGGGTAAATATTTAAAAAAAACCCAATTTACATGTCATCCCATAAACTTAGTGATACACTGACGAGATGGTACTTGACAGGGAAGCACAATGTTTGTGCGGACCTCTAATCGAGACAAAGATAATTCCCAGTAGAAATAGATGATAGGAATTACTAGGTGCGATAAACTTTAATTGTTTTGTTTGAGCACAAATAGTTTTCATTGTATAAGGAAGTTGAGGGCTTATCAATATCGCACGACCGTCTTACATTGTTTGGTTTTTATTAAATTAGGGAACAAGACGCATATAATGAAACTTTTAGATTTAAAGATGCAGATGCAAAACAAAAAAGTTCATAGTGATGGACGAGATAGTGTATTACTTGTCCCAACCTGACAACAAACTGTTCATAAGATTATATGTACCGTCGCATCTTTACAAAGGAGTGTTAATACAGAACAATGATGGTAATGGAAAAGACATTTCATGCCATGAAGCAAAACTATTTCTGATCATGATCAAAAATGGAATGAATACATAGAAAATGTATCGTATGCCAAACCAGACAACCTCGAATGCAGTCTGCCTTCTTTTCCTTTCATACCACTGGCGTTGGATATTTTCAGACCCTACCCAAAGACTGAGGAAGCGACAACCTTCCTTCTTTTCCTTTAATACCACTGGCGTTGGTTATTTTCAGACCCTACCCAAAGAATGAGGAAGCGACAACCTGCCTTCTTTTCCTTTAATACCACTGGCGTTGGATATTTTCAGACCCTACCCAAAGAATGAGGAAGCGACAACCTGCCTTCTTTTCCTTTCATACCACTGGCGTTGGATATTTTCAGACCCAAAGACACTTTCGGGTAACCAGTACATAATGACTTTCATCGATATGTATAGTGGTTGGCTGGAGGCTTTGCGGTTCCTAATAAGAAGGCAGAAACGGTGGTGCATCTGTTGTTGGATGAAATTCTCCTCAGATTCGGGGCACCACCCCAGCTGTTAACATATGATGGACCGGAAAATGTTAACAAAGTGATAAAGAAGACATTGCAGACCCTCAACCTACATCATGTGACCTTGTAAACAAAATGACAAAATTATCACCATACCACTTGCTCTACAAGAGAGACGTGATCCTGCCATTCAATAATATATTAATGCCTTGTAGAGTATACTATGGTGATGAGCAACACGAGATCGCTCTAAGAGATGCATCGATCTTTTACTTTGGTAAGGGATAACATTTGGAAAAAAAAGTAAAGTCCAAGCGAACTTGAAAGTTTTATTTTTAAATAAAAAGATATAAATAAAAATAGCACTGGTTCCATTAAATAAAAATAGCGCGGATTCCATTTTAACTTTCACCAATTTTCCTGTTACATAAACTCTGGCAAAAAAATATCCATCGAAAAAAGACTGATAAACTCAGAACAAAAATCATGCAGAAATTTCAAGCCAAAAAAAAAACAAACTTGGTCACACACGCAAAAATTCTTTCCTTCTAAAAATAATGAATTCTCCCTCAATCGAACAACGTTCAACATCAGAACCAATGTGTATTTTGCTAGTTGTGTAGCACTCGTGCACGTCAGCCAAAGAAACCTATTCTTGGAAAGAAAAAATTGAGTTAACAAGACAATAACGAGTTTTTCCGAATATTAAGCAATGTAATTCCTTATGTTATGAATGGTGGCCACCACTGATAAGATAAAGAATTACTTAGCTTAATATCCATAAAACTACTTGTCTGCAGCGATTTTAAATATTCGATATTCGTTTTCAGCATACCCGAAAACCTATAAAGTTGCAATGGTAAAAGATGATTGTTAAGGTGGAAAGTAAGTAATAACGGTTTTAAGGCAGAAAAAAAATCACCATGTGGCCAGAAAGTGGGTGCTCATTTTACATTAAATTTGTATAAAAAAGGGATCCATACTTTTTGAAAGAATAATTTTCTCATATCATGAAAACTAATTCTCTGTGCAACTTCTGAATTATTTATTCATTTTCAGCATTCTCGAAAACTTACCAAAGTCCTCTTTGTAAAGTATTTTTGGAGTTTGAAAGATTCAAGACATTTTTTTAGGTTTAGATGTTGACCGTCGTTTTTTAGTTTTTTTTTCAAATGTTTAAGTCAGTATTGAAAACAAAATCTAAATGCGCCGGGAAAAACATTTAAAATTGGTAAGACTGTAGTTTAGGTGGAAAAATAATCTTGAACCCTTTATCACATAAAAGGAACTAATTTCCCTAATCACTGGTTATGCCAATAATATATAAACAATAATATAGGTATTTCAGAAGTTGTTTTTGAAAACAACTTAAAAAAAACAAACTTCTATTCATATTGCTTTTAATTAAAATAAAAAAGGTTTTCGTAGGTTACAATTATGAAATGTTCTATTCATATTTAAATGTTTTATATGTTCCGTGTTTTTTTTTAATTGTACACAATGAATAACTTTATTTAATGATAAACAATACATAAATAGAAATAATAAATTATCAGACTTCTTAAGTTTAAGTTTCATAATTAATAAATTTAAATTTGAAATAGAGAAATAATAAATTACAAGAGATTACGCGCGTTTAATATTAATTTGTATCGTTTATAACTACTCACGTGATTTAATAATAATCACGTGATTCAATTTTGAATTAAAAATTTTTTTTAATATTGTTTAAACTTAAACTTAAAAATGTCTGATAATTTATTATTTCTATTTATGTATTGTTTATCGTTAAAAAAGGTATTCATTGTGTACAATTAAAAAAAACACGAAACGTATAAAACATTTAAATATGAATAGAACGTTTCATAATTGTAACCTACGAAAACCTTTTTTATTTTAATTAAAAGCAATATAAATAGAAGTTTTTTTTTCTTTTTTTTTAAAAGTTATTTTCAAAAACAACCTCTGAAATACCTATATTATTGTTTATATATTATTGGCATAATAACGTACCTCGTACCGGTGACTAGGGAAATTAGTTCCTTTTATGTCATAAAGAGTTCGAGATTATTTTTCCACCTAAACTACAGTCGTGCCTTAAAATTTATAAAATTAATTTTTTTTTCTTTGGTAAACGATAAAGAAGTTTTTTTTATGTTTAAATCAGTATTGAAAACAAAAAAACAATCGACAGCGAAAACTTTTCAAACAATAAATCAACATTTTCATTAGGATTATTCGTTTAGTAAATGTAGTTATCTCCCTTACATTTTAACATATTCTGCAAATGCACAAAAATCGATACTAAATCCATGTAGTAATACTTACGTTTTTGTTTTATAATCTGCTTTCGATTAACTGTATCTTCTTTTATAAAGGAAACAATTTTTCAAATGTGATTGACTTTACAAGCTCAAGTTAACATTCAAGATGACGAACGGAAGAGCAAGTTCGCAGAAAACAAAATTGAAAAGGAAGAAGAAAAAAAGAAATCATTTCGAAAAAGAGCCAATCTATTTGGTGAATATCACGGATAAAATTAGTATTATTTTATTTAATATTTTAATATTTACATGAGAGAGAACAGATTACAAGTTTTATCTTTATGAATTCTTGCACGTGCAATTTAATGATGGAATGCACATAGTTTTGAAAGCTTGTTTATCATATTTTTTTTAATAGATTTCATATTTTTTTTATTGTGTTTGAAAGATTACAGCCTAAAATTAATCTGGTGTTTGTGCAGTTTACCGAAGACATGACAAAGCGAAGATATTGAAAAAGAACCATGAATTCGTATCGCCGAACAAGGAGGGGGAGGGAATAAAAAACGTTTTAAGTTTGCAACGAAACGGGGGCTGATGCTTGCGAATGGGTAACAAAAATTAACACGTGTTCTTCGTCTAACACCCAGGATAGAAAAACAGACTAAAACACTGTAAAACAGTTGTTTTTTTTTTTTTTTTAAACACACAACTTCTCGTTCGAATAACGTGACTTGGCGAGAGTTCTTTACGTCCGTGTCCGGGCGTTTTATCTATCCACAGATAAGGGGTGTCCTTTACTTACCTCAACCTCAACCTCACTGCTCAAGTTCGACCACTCCAAATTATCACAGTATCGGTAATGGAATAAAGTTTTTATTTCTATAAAAATCACTTAATTTGATCAAGTACTTTTTTTTTTTTGCAGAATAAAATCACATTTTACTGAGCTCGATCGGATAACGGGGTTGAGGGGGGGGGCTGCATTTAAACGAAAAACGATTAACAAAGGACAAAATGAAAAAGGGATTAAAAAAAAAACTAAAATATTTATCTAAGTATTTTTTTAAACGTATTTTGTAAACCGCACAAGCACTGTTAATCTCTATACGAGAGCGAAAAATTACACGCGGAAATATTTCCTTGTAAAAATCCCTTGAAAGATAAATATTAGTTTTCTGAGACTATTTTAAATATAATTAGGAAAGTTTTAAGATATTGAATTGAAAAAAAAGACACCTTGTTTGTGCAAAATTAGCTTTATTATCCCCCCCCCTGTAAGCGAGAGATATTGAACTAAAATGGTACAAAAATAGTTCAAATAGCTCCACACACACACACACACACACACACACACACACACACACACACACACACACACACACACACACACACAAGCGACAAGAGTGTAGTAACAGATCTAGCTTCGCACAATCAAAACAAGAGACAACGCGTCAGCATAAGTTCTACAAAAGCAAAAAAAATGTCAGAAAGTCCATTTTATTGTAAAATTTATAAAACAATTGAAACATTATTATATTTTAATTTCTGTATTCTTAAAAATTATACAAAATATTCGTTAAATTATATAATTTTATTTTGTTGTAAAAAATATGGTTGTTAAATTAAAATATTTACTTTTTTACACGATGACTCGATTTATTCTCAAATGTTTTGTAACGATAAATTAAATTAATCCTGAAATTAAAAGTGCATTTTAAATGTGAAAAAAAAAATCAATAAAAATCACTGATTACACTGACAATTTATTTATTGAAAAATAACCAAAACCAATTTATTAATAATTAAAGATAATACTGCGATTGAGATACGCATCCTGTCTGTTTCCTTTATTTTATTTTTATTTTATTTTTTTACAATTTTGCGCATCCGTATTTGTCAAAGTTAATCATTATTAAAAATTAACATTTTTTCGATTATTTTTTTTAGTGATTCTAGATTTAATATTTATTTTTTCAATATTTAAAAAAAAAAAAATCTTATGCTGATGATTACACCGGTGCCCAAAAAACTCGTCCCCGGAAAATTTGTATCCGGAAAACCTGTACAGAGAAAACTTTTTTCTTTTTGCTAGGTAGGAATAAATATCAAAAGAAAACCCTTTTTTTTATGACCGTTCTTGAAGAATATAATGTTTTTAAAAGTGACCATATCCCCATAACATTTTTTTTAAAAAATTTCACTTGTTTAATGTTGTTTTTAAAAAATATACAATCGATTTTTTAAGTGTCCGTTTTCTACTTAACAGCCTAAGTTGCTAGTGGTTTCACTTATTTTAAAGCGTTTATTCTGTTCAAAAATGAGATTACAGACCGCATAATATTAAAAAAAAAGTATACTTATTTACTGTTGTTTTTAAATTAAGTAGTTATTAAATAAAACTTTAAAATATTTCTTGGAGAAAGAAATGGTAAAACTGGAGGAGACTGTGACGTTTTGCGGTTGTCGCAAAAATGGAACTGCTTATGTGGTACCAGTATTTAAGAATTCTGGCGAAAGAACTGACCCAGTAAATTATCGCCCCATTAGACTCCTCCCACTTTTTTGCCAAAATATTTGAGACCTTAATTAACCATGCTCTAGTCCATCACTTTACAAATGCTAAGCTTCTGACTGACCAACAATATGGATTTAAACAAGCCCATTCCACGGCAGACATCCTAACTGTAATCTCTGAACGTATATACCATTCACTGGACAAAGCGGGGGAGGGCAGAGCAGTAGCTCTAGATATATCTAAGGCTTTTGACAGGGTATGGCATGAGGGTCTCCTCAGGAGAATTAGATCATACGGTATCACTGGTAGAATACTTAACATAATTAAATCCTTCTTGGATAAGAGAAAAATCCAGGTTGTCCTCGATGGTCGTGCATCTAAACAATATGATATAAATGCAGGAGTGCCCCAGGGGTCTATCCTTGGACCTCTACTGTTCCTGATATTCATAAATGACCTCCCCGACAAAATTTCCTCTGAGATGGGTATATATGCTGATGACACCACACTCTATAACAGGCACGACAAGAAAACAAATGAACACATATCTAAAGAAATGGCAGAAACACTAGAGGATGACCTCCAATCAGTAGTGGAATGGGGACAAAAATGGATGGTCACGCTCAATGCTGTCAAGACTAAATAAGTATCATTCAATAATTAAAAGAAACCTTCTCTACCACCTATAGCAATGGCCAACGACTCTTTATCTGAGAGTACGTCTTTCACGTTCCTTGGCCTAACGTTCACAGGAAACATGAGTTGGAACAATTACATCGTGGGCACTGCCAGGGCCGCTGCAAGGAAGGTGGGGTCTCTCTACCGTGCTAGAAAAGTATTAACACCTGAAAGTATCTTGTACCTCTATAAGGCAACCATTCGCCCATGTATGGAGTATTGCTGTCATATTTGGGCTGGTGCATCGGCTACTAGTCTCTCGCTCCTAGACAAGGTTCAAAAGAGAGTCGCAAATCTGATAGGCCCTGAACTGGCATCTAAGCTTAAGCCTCTGTTCCATCGACAAAACGTTGCATCCCTCTGCCTGATCTACAAGTATTTTAATGGTGAATGCTCTAACGAACTGCAAGCACTTGTGCCCCCACGACGTGAACACCCTCGCCAGACCCGACAGGCTACAAAATCCCACCCCACACTGTAGAGATCCCTAAATGTAAATGATCTTTCTACTCTAGTAGTTTCTTCCCCAGAACCGCTAGACTTTGGAATTCCATTCCAGGTCCCTGTTTCCCCAACTCTACTGACGTGCAGAAGTTCAAGTGCAATGTGAACCGACATCTTGCTACCAAAATCCTTACATAGTACCCCAGTAGTTGTTGCCCCTGATAGTAGCCCCCTACACCAAAGTGGCAATGTGCCTTGTTTGGGGTGAAAATGTAATTAAAAAAAAATTTAATTTCGTTTCGGTGCAGTGATTATAGTTCTAAATTATGCAAGCGTGAAAGAAACGATATTAATTGAAAAACTAATCAAGTGAAAAACGAATTTAATGAAAGAAAATGACTAGATTACACTATTGTTTATTTATTTTATTTCATTGTTTTATTTTTATTTCATTGTTTGGTTTTGCTAATTATGTAGAAAAAGGAACATGAAATTCAACATTTATGGTATCTTTTGTTTATGAAATTGTTATGTGAAACTACAGACCTGTTTGTGAAACTACAATCATATTTCTTAGTTATTTTATTTCATACGTATATGTATATTCATAATGATATGTTTTCATGAAAACACTGTCTGGAGCAGTGTAACAGAGCGCGTGTGAGAAAATCAGCAGCAGCTATAGGATAGCTGGATAGCAAAGATGGATTCATGAGAACGAAGGCGAGGAATTTTTTCTGAATCAGTACTTCCACTAATTTCAGCCACGAATCGCCACAGTTTATTTGAACATATGTTATTATATATTATTAGTTGTTGAGTATATAAGTTTATTTGAACATATGCTATTATATATTACTAGTTGTTAGGTATATAAGTTTATTTGAACATGTGTTATTATATATAACTAGTTGTGTAGTATATAAGTTTATTTGAACATGTGTTATTATATATTACTAGTTGTTGAGTATATAAGTTTATTTGAGCATGTGTTATTATATATTATTAGTTGTTTAGTATATAAGTTTATTTGAACATGTGTTATTATATATTACTAGTTGTTGAGTATATAAGTTTATTTGAACATGTGTTATTAAATATTACTAGTTGTTGGGTATATAAGTTTATTTGAACATGTGTTATTATATATTACTAGTTGTTGGGTATATAAGTCTATTTGAACATGTGTTCTTATATATTATTAGTTGTTTAGTATATAAGTTTATTTGAACATGTGTTATTATATATTACTAGTTGTTGGGTATATAAGTGTATCTGAACATGTGTTATTATATATAACTAGTTGTGTAGTATATAAGTTTATTTGAACATGTGTTATTGTATATTACTAGTTGTTGGGTATATAAGTTTATTTAATCATGTGTTATTATATATTACTAGTTGTTGGGTATATACGTTTATTTGAACATGTGTTATTATATATTACTAGTTGTCTGGCATATAAGTTTATTTAAACATGTGTTATTATATATTACTAGTTGTTGGGTATATAAGTTTATTTGAACATGTGTTATTATATATTACTAGTTGCTGGGTATGTAAGTTTTTTTAAACATGTGTTATTATATATTACTAGTTGGTGAGTATATAAATTTATTTGAACATGTGTTATTATATATTACTAGTTGTTGGGTATATAAGTTTATTTGAACATGTGTTATTATATATAACTAGTTGTTGAGTATATAAGTTTATTTGAACATATGTTATTATACATTACTAGTTGTTAGGTATATAAGCTTATTTCAACATGTGTTATTATATATTACTAGTTGTTGCGTATATAAGTTCATTTGAACATGTATTATTGTATATTACTAGTTGTTGAGTATATAAGTTTATTTGAACATGTGTTATTATATATTACTAGTTGTTGGGTATATAAGTTTATTTGAACATGTGTTATTATATATTATTAGTTGTTTAGTATATAAGTTTATTTGAACATGTGTTATTATATATTACTAGTTGTTGAGTATATACGTTTATTTGAACATGTGTTATTATATATTATTAGTTGTTTAGTATATAAGTTTATTTAAATATGTGTTATTATATATTACTAGTTGTTGAGTATATAAGTTTATTTGAACATGTGTTATTAAATATTACTAGTTGTTGGGTATATACGTTTATTTGAACATGTGTTATTATATATTATTAGTTGTTTAGTCTATAAGTTTATTTGAACATGTGTTATTATATATTACTAGTTGTTGGGTATATAAGTTTATTTGAACATGTGTTATTATATATTACTAGTTGTTGAGTATATAAGTTTATTTGAACATGTGTTATTATATATTACTAGTTGTTGAGTATATAAATTTATTTGAACATGTGTTATTATATATTACTAGTTGTTAGGTATATAAATTTATTTGAACATGTGTTATTATATATTACTAGTTGTTCGGTATATAAGTTTATTTGAACATGTGTTATTATATATTACTAGTTGTTGAGTATATAAGTTTATTTGAACATGTGTTATTATATATTAGTAGTTGTTGAGTATATAAATTTATTTGAACATGTGTTATTATATATTACTAGTTGTTGGGTATATAAGTTTATTTGAACATGTATTATTTTATATTACTAGCTGTTGGGTATATAAATTTATTTGAACATGTGTTATTATATATTACTAGTTGTTAGGTATATAAGTTTATTTGAACACGTGTTATTATATATTACTAGTTGTTGGGTATATAAGTTTATTTGAACATGTGTTATTATATATTACTAGCTGTTGGGTATATAAATTTATTTGAACATGTGTTATTATATATTACTAGTTGTTAGGTATATAAGTTTATTTGAACACGTGTTATTATATATTACTAGTTATTGAGTATATAAGTTTATTTGAACATGTGTTATTATATATTACTAGTTGTTGGGTATATAAGTTTATTTGAACATGTGTTATTATATATTACTAGTTGTTTAGTATATAAATTTTTTTGAACATGTGTTATTATATATTACTAGTTGTTAGGTATATAAGTTTATTTGAACACGTGTTATTATATATTACTTGTTGTTGGGTATATAAGTTTATTTGAACATGTGTTATTATATATTACTAGTTGTTGGGTATATAAATTTATTTGAACATGTGTTATTATATATTACTAGTTGTTGGGTATATAAGTTTATTTGAACATGTGTTATTGTATATTACTAGTTGTTGGGTATATAAGTTTATTTGAACATCTGTTATTATATATTACTAGTTGTTGGGTATATAAGTTTATTTGAACATATGTTATTATATATTACTAGTTGTTAGGTATATAAGTTTATTTGAACATGTGTTATTATATATTACTAGTTGTTGAGTATATAAGTTTATTTGAACATATGTTATTATATATTACTAGTTGTTAGGTATATAAGTACGGGACAAGCAGAATGAATCTATTTTTATCATGTGCCATTTTTCCTATTTATTCACTTGTAACATTCTATCTGTACCATTATTACCTAAATTCATTTTTGCAGCCAGATTATCGCACCCTTTTTGTGGCTGTAGAAACCCTACTATAAACTCTGCCTAATCTTTCTTTTATGGCATGCATATCAACAACTCATATATTTTGCCTTATATCGGAGCTTAGTATAGGAATATTTGTTCCTGTTAAGGAAGCTATCATCACAAGCATTGCATTGATCTTACGGAGTGTGGTTGAATTTATTTTCTTTAATCTTAATACTTATTTGTTTTGAAGAATTGATAAGAAAGAATCCCGACAATCTATGTGCGTAATTGGAACATATCTTCTCTTAAACTTTTAACCTTAGTTTTAACCTTAATTGCCTTGGTACAGTGTGGTACTCAATGCGTTTTTTGCTTATGGAAAATTGTAAACAACCCAGGAATCCATCGCATAGTCTCAACAGATCCTGCACTAATCATGACGTATTTTTGATTTGGCAATACTTAAGCATAAATCTTCAAGAAATGAGCCTCCACCATTGCTCAGATTTGATTTATCAATGACAGATGGAGGGCAACCAGATCTAGGTCCTGCTGCTACAGATTTTTTACAAAAATAATGTGACATCCTTTCGTTTAATTTCATCAAACACCTATTATGGTGCGTGTGATTTCAAATAAGACAACTGATCACTGCATGACACTTGACAGACTTCATTTCACACATAACTAATTCCAAACACTTGTAAATCAAGAACAACAAGTAGTTGTAATTTTTCACATGACCCATAGATATGAATCATTGCATATACATTTCTACTAGATCAGAAAACGGAAGTGGACCAGAGTGATTATCTATTAAACATCCCGCGTATCACAATAAACATTTTTATAAAAAACAACAATGATAAAAGGCTAAAATTGTAATTAGATATTGAGACATGAATATTCAATATAAAATAGACGTTATATTGAAATGTATTAAATTTTTAAAAAAAAGTAAAAAAAAAACTGTTGAATCTTGACCTCTGCATAAAGGTTTATGTACTTTAAGATGGTTTTAAAGATTTGCATGAGAAAAAAACTTTGTTTCTAAAAGACAATTATTAACATAAACAACGGCTCATCTTCTTTTCTATCATGGGATTTTATGTACTTTAAGATGGTTTTAAAGATTTGCATGAGAAAAAAACTTTGTTTTTAAAAGACAATTTTAACATAAACAACGGCTCATCTTCTTTTCTATCATGGGATTTTATGTACTTTAAGATGGTTTTAAAGATTTGCATGAGAAAAAAAACTTTGTTTTTAAAAGACAATTTTAACATAAAAAACGGCTCATCTTCTTTTCTATCATGGGATTTTATGTACTTTAAGATGGTTTTAAAGATTTGCATGAGAAAAAAACTTTGTTTTTAAAAGACAATTTTAACATAAACAACGGCTCATCTTCTTTTCTATCATGGGATTTTATGTACTTTAAGATGGTTTTAAAGATTTGCATGAGAAAAAAACTTTGTTTTTAAAAGACAATTATTAACATAAACAACGGCTCATCTTCTTTTCTATCGTGGGATTTTATGTACTTTAAGATGGTTTTAAAGATTTGCATGAGAAAAAAACTTTGTTTTTAAAAGACAATTTTAACATAAACAACGGCTCATCTTCTTTTCTATCGTGGGATTTTATGTACTTTAAGATGGTTTTAAAGATTTGCATGAGAAAAAAACTTTGTTTTTAAAAGACAATTTTAACATAAACAACGGCTCATCTTCTTTTCTATCGTGGGATTTTATGTACTTTAAGATGGTTTTAAAGATTTGCATGAGAAAAAAAACTTTGTTTTTAAAAGACAATTATTAACATAAACAACGGCTCATCTTCTTTTCTATCATGGGATTTTATGTACTTTAAGATGGTTTTAAAGATTTGCATGAGAAAAAAACTTTGTTTTTAAAAGACAATTATTAACATAAACAACGGCTCATCTTCTTTTCTATCGTGGGATTTTATGTACTTTAAGATGGTTTTAAAGATTTGCATGAGAAAAAAACTTTGTTTTTAAAAGACAATTTTAACATAAACAACGGCTCATCTTCTTTTCTATCATGGGATTTTATGTACTTTAAGATGGTTTTAAAGATTTGCATGAGAAAAAAACTTTGTTTTTAAAAGACAATTTTAACATAAACAACGGCTCATCTTCTTTTCTATCATGGGATTTTATGTACTTTAAGATGGTTTTAAAGATTTGCATGAGAAAAAAACTTTGTTTTTAAAAGACAATTTTAACATAAACAACGGCTCATCTTCTTTTCTATCATGGGATTTTATGTACTTTAAGATGGTTTTAAAGATTTGCATGAGAAAAAAACTTTGTTTTTAAAAGACAATTATTAACATAAACAACGGCTCATCTTCTTTTCTATCGTGGGATTTTATGTACTTTAAGATGGTTTTAAAGATTTGCATGAGAAAAAAACTTTGTTTTTAAAAGACAATTTTAACATAAACAACGGCTCATCTTCTTTTCTATCGTGGGATTTTATGTACTTTAAGATGGTTTTAAAGATTTGCATGAGAAAAAAACTTTGTTTTTAAAAGACAATTATTAACATAAACAACGGCTCATCTTCTTTTCTATCGTGGGATTTTATGTACTTTAAGATGGTTTTAAAGATTTGCATGAGAAAAAAACTTTGTTTTTAAAAGACAATTTTAACATAAACAACGGCTCATCTTCTTTTCTATCATGGGATTTTATGTACTTTAAGATGGTTTTAAAGATTTGCATGAGAAAAAAACTTTGTTTTTAAAAGACAATTATTAACATAAACAACGGCTCATCTTCTTTTCTATCATGGGATTTTATGTACTTTAAGATGGTTTTAAAGATTTGCATGAGAAAAAAACTTTGTTTTTAAAAGACAATTTTAACATAAACAACGGCTCATCTTCTTTTCTATCATGGGATTTTATGTACTTTAAGATGGTTTTAAAGATTTGCATGAGAAAAAAACTTTGTTTTTAAAAGACAATTATTAACATAAACAACGGCTCATCTTCTTTTCTATCGTGGGATTTTATGTACTTTAAGATGGTTTTAAAGATTTGCATGAGAAAAAAACTTTGTTTTTAAAAGACAATTTTAACATAAACAACGGCTCATCTTCTTTTCTATCATGGGATTTTATGTACTTTAAGATGGTTTTAAAGATTTGCATGAGAAAAAAACTTTGTTTCTAAAAGACAATTATTAACATAAACAACGGCTCATCTTCTTTTCTATCGTGGGATTTTATGTACTTTAAGATGGTTTTAAAGATTTGCATGAGAAAAAAACTGTTTTTAAAAGACAATTATTAACATAAACAACGGCTCATCTTCTTTTCTATCATGGGATTTTGCGTGAGAAAGTAACACATTTTTAACACATGAATAACAACACATATATAACAAGAATATGGTTTTAAACTTTTTCAAAATTTTATCATTTTAGTTATCGGTGTTGGTGGAGCATACTACCGGATGCCAAACAATAAAAATATTCACAAAATCTCAAACAGTACAATTTTGTGTTTTCATGCTTTCTAAAGCTGATTTCATAAAAACAGAAAAGCTACATTACAAAAATATTTTCAGTTTTTTATTTACTTTGTAAAGAAAATCGAAACTTACATGTCGAGCATGTGTGCGTGCTTCAAATGGTCGATCGGGAACAAAAAAAGAAAGACTAAAATTGTAGCCTATTATAGAGATGTATTAAATTTTTAAAAAGTAAAAAAAAAACTTATAAGCATAAAAAATGTTCTTTTAGGTGTTTTTAAAAATTTATACATAATCAAAGTATCATTCTTTTTGCAAGTTTTTGCGTGAGAAAATCACAGTTTTTTTCACACGAGAATATTCACGCACATTGTTTTTAACTTTTCAAAATGTTTATGATTTTAGTTCTTGATGTGGATGGACGAGTAAGCAGAAGGCATGCTACATACATAGTCGTGTGCAACTCAACTTGAAGGTTGAGTTTTGGAGTTGGAAGAATTACCGTATAAATTGCTAGTTTACCCATACATTTAAGTTTGAAGAAATCCCCCTGGAACTTACAATTAATTTTATTAAGATATAAATTCATATCCGAGAGCAAATTTATGGATAGTTATTATCCCTGTTATCATTTCATTGCTAAATTTTGGTCTTCTAGGCATTGTGTCCAAATATTTCTTAGGATTTTTCATTAAGCCAGTTAGTATATTTCATATATTTTTGTCTTTTTGTTTCATTTTCTTTAGCCAAAGTTCTCAAAAATCAATGTATTCTCTAGCTGTGACTCATACTTAAACTCTATAAGAAATACATAGATATTTGAATGTTCTATTAAAGTTCTCTTGTCTTCCGTATATTTTTGCATATGACACAAAAATGTGTTTTCTATGCAAAGAACCACATACTTCACAGGAATGTGATTTGTCTCTTTTTTTAATTTAATTTTTTTTGTTTAAGCTGGTGATGGCACATCCAATCGAATGCCAGACATTCACCCTTTATTTCATATATTTCTCCCGAACAATTATTTTGAGATTCTAACGTCTGTTTTTGAACAATTGTTTGGGTCTTTCTTGCACTTGGTTCACCAGATATATCTGCCAGGTAGTTTTTAAAATTCTTTTGTCAAATTTCAGTTGCTCTATAATTACTAGATTTACCAAAGATTCCAGTTTATTTTTGTATGTCGAACATAAAACCCCGGTATTTTGTTTTTTCTCTCACTTTTTAACCCAGTATTATTGAAGACATTAACTTCTGAGGTTGCTGATTTCTCCTTCTTGTCTCATATAATTATATCAGATTTAACAGCTCCATTTCTAAGCAAGGAACTGTAGGAATCGTAGAGACATAGTGGATGGCATATGACATGTATAACTGTTGTTCACATGACTTGCTGCAGCATTCAATATTCAACATGTTATAGATCGTCATGTGGATTAATTAACACAATCCATTGCATTCCATTGTATAGTAGCCATCCTCTAGAAGAACCTGACAGCTACATGCCAAATGGCTTATACTAAAAGTGCACTTGTCATTGCTGAGATCACTCGTCTTTTTAGAAGTATTGGTCATAAACTTTGATCGTAAGAAGTCATTATAATTCTGTCCTGATCATAGTGGAGACATTCTCTTTGAAGCTGATTTATAAAACCTTCCTTAATTATATAGTCC
This sequence comes from Euprymna scolopes, assembly GCF_053919585.1. Taxonomy (NCBI): domain Eukaryota; kingdom Metazoa; phylum Mollusca; class Cephalopoda; order Sepiida; family Sepiolidae; genus Euprymna; species Euprymna scolopes. The sequence continues at coordinate 44,837,423 of NC_136527.1, read as the reverse complement.
TGGATGAATGAATCCAGAAAATACCTGTCACGATATTGTTTAGCTCAGTGTTTCAATTTTTAGTAATGGAAGTTCTGAAGTATTTTAAACAACTGTTATATGTAATTAGCGTTTCAGACTTGTTTTCTAAATCTGTCATATTTGTAAAACAGACTTGATTAAAATGCTTGCCCATTTTCGTGATAGAGATCGTTCTGTTGGCTCTTGATTCATAAGGCTGGTATACAATGTTTCCTGTATGTGTTAGCATATGACTCCACTGCAAAAGAAGGACCACATATTTCACAAGAATGTAGTTTTTGTTTTTATTTTATTTTATTGCAGTCGAAGTTCTCAGATATCAAGGGGCCACAGCCTTGGGCTAACACTTGAACTCTATATGAATGAGATACATTTGAATAAATGTTCCATTTAAGTCATTTATTTCTCAAACACTGAGTTAGTAAAGAAATTGATAACATAATTTTCCTCTCCCCAATTAACCCTGTTCATATCTTCTACATCTTTTATTTTGGTCTCTTGGTCTTACGTCTTGTGTAAAATGTTTGGCCAAGTATCCTCATGCCAGATTGTTCTGGCAAACCCCTGTATAGGGAGACCTTAGACACTCGAAGAGAGTGTCTAGTAGGCATTCAAGTTCTCTCCTTTGTCTCCCGCAAAAAAGGCCACATACTTCACAATAATGTGATTTGTCTTCCATGTTTGCTTGATCCATGATGCATGATTGACTTTCTGCATGATCAGGAGAATTGTTCAACATGATCCAACAAAGTTGACTTCCACACAAAAGAAAAACCGCATATTTCACAAGAATGTGGTTTGTCTCTTTTTTGTTTTAATTTTCTTATCACTTCGTTTTTTTTCTGGGGATGGGTCATTCTACCGGATGCCAAACATTCTCACATTAGTTTAGTTCCTCCAACTGAAAGAGCTTTTAAGATTCTTACTATCCATTTAAGTGCTATTGTTTGTATTTCTTTTGCACTTACTTCACCGGGTATATTTGCCAGATAGTTTTGGAAATTCTTTTTCATTAGCCCGGTTGCTTATATAATGACTAGTATGATTGATACCTCCTGAAGATTCCAGTTGTTTTTTTTTTCATGTCGTACATAAGTCCTTGCTATTTTGTTATTTTCTCCCTCTCTGCTCTGTTAAGACCAGTGTCATTAGGGACGCTTACTTCAACTAGGGTTGCCACATTCTTCTTCTTGTGCCATATTACTATGTCAGGCTTAATAACCCAATTTTCTAGGTATGTAACTGTAGGAATTTTGTAGTCAAAGTCGATGGTGTATGACTTATTTCCAACTGTTTTTTCTGGTAAACATGCTCCCAAGATTTGCTACAACATTGGATATTCAGGTTTTTACAGATTTTCCAGTGGAGATATTTACACACTCCATTGTGTTGCATTGTATAATAGCCGTCCTGCAACAGGACTTACATATGTCAGGTGGCTCACACTCTCTACTGTGTGGCAGAACCTGCACTTGTTGTTATTGCTGAGACCACTCTTCTTTTCAAAAACATTAATCATCAACCCTTTATCTTGAGCGACCATTATCATTCTCTCCTGATCACAGTGAGGAAATCCTTTTTTAAACCAATCTACAGAGGCTTCTTTACCGATATATTCCTGTGATAGTTCATCGAGGAAATAATTTCCATGCTGTTTCTTAGTCCATTCCTCCAGTTTTCTGCAATGGAAGGTTTTTTTGCCAACTCTTTTGGGCTATTTCCATTGTGGGTTTGCTTTCTCAGTGTTGACAGTTAATCTCTGATAAACCCATACACCCTGCTCCTCTTGGAGATAATCTTGATAGACATTGGTTTCTGTATATGACTCTGTTTAATGTTAACATTTTTCTTGTTTTAGTGTCGCCTGTTAATTTCTTTCTGTGGCCAGTCAACAATACCCAAGCTATACGTCATAATTGGCATTGCTAATTGGTTGATGACAGTTACTTTGTTTTTGTTTGTTAGTTCAGTTTTGCAATTTTTTCTGACACAGCGCCCATACTCTTTGCACATTTTTTTCTGACACAGCACACATACTCTTTGCTTATTTTTTCTGACACAGCACACATACTCTTTGCTTATTTTTTCTGACACAGCACCCATACTCTTTGCATATTTTTTCTGACACAGCACACATACTCTTTGCTTATTTTTTCTGACACAGCACACATACTCTTTGCTTATTTTTTGACACAGCACACATACTCTTTGCAATTTTTCTGACACAGCACACATACTCTTTGCTTATTTTTCCTGACACAGCACACATACTCTTTACAATTTTTTCTGACACAGCACACATACTCTTTGCAATTTTTTCTGACACAGCACACATACTCTTTGCAATTTTTTCTGATACAGCACACATACTCTTTGCAATTTTTTCTGACACAGCACACATACTCTTTGCAATTTCTTCTGACACAGCACACATACTCTTTGCTTACTTTTCCTGACACAGCACACATACTCTTTGCAATTTTTTCTGACACAGCACACATACTCGTTGCTTATTTCTCTCTGATCTTGGTATCCTCATCAAGCTGTATGTTTTCTATGCGAATCTACTTTCCAGTTCTGATAGAGCACTTGGCACATTTACCCAAACAAAATTTGATACCGATATCTTTAGATAAGGTATGTACAATTTGCTGACTTAATTCGGCATCTGAACTGGCATATAGCTTAAGGTCATCCATGAAGAGCAGGTGGTTGACATTTTTAGTTGGTTCTTGTTAGCGGCCCTCACTCAGGTTGTAGTAACTCCAACTTTTACTTGGTAATTTGCTCCTCCCATATGTGTTTTAATATGATCCAACAAATTTGACTTCCATGAAAAAGAAAAACCACATACGTCACAACAATGGGGTTTCTCTTCCGTATGTGTTTTAATATGTCTCAACAAATTTGACTTCTGTACAAAAGAAGAACCACATAGTTCACAAGAATGTGATTCATCTCATTTTTTAATTTTCCTCCTTAGAAGATTGTAATGCTGGGTATGGGGCAGCCAAATGTGCTGCCAACATTACCCTGCTTTTTATTGAAACCAACCGAGAGCTCTTTTTAGTATCCTCGCTGTTCCTTTAAACACAATTGTCTGGATCTCTTTTGCACTTGATTCACCAGGAATATTAATTAGGTAGGACTTCAGGTTCTTCTTCATAAGCCGTGTGGTATGATTGATATCTCTCTAAAATTCCAGGTTCTTTTCATATCATACATGAGACCTTGGTATTTGGTCTGTTTCTTTCTTTAAGCTCTGTTCAGGCCGCCGTCATTAGGAACACATACTTCAATCAAGATTGCAACTTTCTCCGTCATTCCATATAACTATGTTAGGTTTCACAGCAGCATTTTCAAGGTAGGTGACTGTAGGGATTACATGGTCGTAATGTACGGTATATAAGTCATTTCCAACTGTTCTTTCCGATTGATGTTTGAAGGACTTGCTGCTACACTGGATGTTTTATTTTTTACAGATGGACCAGTGAAGGTACTTGCATACTCCATCATGTCTCGCTGTATATTAGCCATCCATAACAGAACCTTGCAAATTGATATCAGATGGCCAACACTTTGCAATTCTGTATGGCATAATCTGCATTTATTGTCATTACTGATCTCTGCCATCTTCTTGAATGCATTGGTCATCAAACCTTGAGCAGCCATTATGACCCTTTCCTGATCGGTGTGGAGGGCCCCCTCTTGAGCCAGTCCAAGGAACCTTCTTTGTCTATGTATTCTTGAGAGAGTTCCCCCCAAAATACTTTGCACGCTGATGTTAGTCCCATTCTTTAAGTTCATCCTCTGGAAGGTCACGGTATATTTCTGCCGACTCTTTCTTGCTATTTCTGTGGCACACTTATTTGGTGTTTCGTCCTCATCTGAGACAGCTGTGACCAAAATGCTTGGCTTTTCTCTTGATGTTCGTATATTATTGAGAGGGTGTTATTCTGGGAGTTCTCAGATACTGACTGGTGCTCACAATAGTTGCCCTATGTTGATGATTGATCACTGAGAGTCCTAGACTTCCTTCTCCCCTAGGCAAATAAAGCCTTAGTAAACATTGATTTCTATATATTATTTTATAAAGCGTTAGTAGGTTCCGTGGCTTTACATCAAGCCGATTGATGTATTTTTGTTGCCAGTCAATGATACCAAAGCTGTATGTTATTACTGGCATAGCAAGTCTCCTGCCTGTGTTAGCATATAACTCAACAAAGTTGACTTCTCTCCAAAAGCAGAACCATATATTTCACAAGAATATAGTTTTTCTTCCGTATATGTTTCCATGTGCTTAAACAAAGTCGGCTTACATGCTAAAGGAGAACGACATAGTTAACAAGAATGTGGTTTGTCTCCCGTATGTGTTGCCATATGTCTCAACAAAGTTGACTTCTGAGCAAAAGAAGAACCACACACTTCACAAGAATGCGGTTTGTCTCCTGTATGTGTTTTCATATGATCCAACATATGTGATTTCTGTGCAAAAGAAAGACCACATACTTTACAAGAATGTGGTTTGTCTCCCGTATGTGTTTTTATATGTCTCAACAAATTTGACTTGTGTGCAAAAGAGGAACCACATACTTCACAAGAATGTGGTTTGTCTCCCGTATGTGTTTTTATATGATTCAACAAAGTTGACTTGTGTGCAAAAGAGGAACCACACACTTCACAAGAATGTGGTTTGTCTCCCGTATGTGTTGCCATATGACTCAACAAAGTTGACTTCCGTGCAAAAGAAGAACCACATACTTCACAAGAATGTGGTTTGTCTCCTGTATGTATTTTCATATGATCCAACAAATGTGACTTCTGTGTAAAAGAAAAACCACATACTTCACAAGAATGTGGTTTGTCTCCCATATGTGTTTTTATATGTCTACAAATATTTGACTTGTGTACAAAAGAAGAACCACATATTTCACAAGAATATGGTTTGTCTCCCGTGTGTGTTTTCATATGACTCGACAAAGTTGACTTCTGTGCAAAAGAAGAACCACATACTTTACACGAATGCGGTTTATCTCCTGTGTGTGTTTTTATATGATCCAACAAATGTGATTTCTGTGCAAAAGAAGAACCACATACTCTACAAGAATGTGGTTTCTCTCCCGTATGTATTTTGATATGTCTCAACAAATTTGACTTCTGTGCAAAAGAGGAACCACATACTTCACAAGAATGTGGTTTGTCTCCCGTATGTGTTGTCATATGACTCAACGAAGTTGACTTCTGTGAAAAAAAAGAACCACATACTTTATAAGAATGTGATTTGTCAGCCATGTGTGACTGCATCTGATGCTACAAAATGTATATGCAATGTAGTGTATGATGATAGGCACGCTAAAATTTTATATGAAAAAATGTATAATTATTTTAAACCTTTTTAAATCACCAATGAAAAAAGTCCTCCTTATCCATTAACGAATTTCTTTTCATTGCTTCAAATCCTGAAAATACAAAATAAAATTGAAAAAATACAATTCATGTGTAAAATTGAATTTCTCATGTTGATTTTTATTAAAAATATCAAAAACACTTTTATTAATGAAATTAAAAAAAGAAGGATTGATTATTCATATTATTTGGATTCTTCAGAATGCACTGAGGAGTTTTTTGAAAATGTTACTAGAAAAGAAGATCGTAGTAAAATATTTTACATAGATTTTACGGCTTTAAATAAATTCACGGAGAAATATGTCTGAACATTACTTGTCATTGATGATATATTAACCTTTCAAAATACTTCTCAAAATTAGATTTAATGTCAGAGTACTGGCAGGTTAAATTAAGGATGATAAAGAGAAAACGGTGTTCACCTGCCACCAAGGTTTGATTCACTTTTTGTGATGGCGTTCAGACTCATGAATCCCTCGAAGTCATCTAGGAATTAATGTCCATAGTTCTACAGGAATGTTATGCATTACCATATTTGGATGAAATTTCAATATTTTCAGATACGATGGAAAGTTACATGATATAAATAGGGTACTAGCCAGTTTACATGAGCACAATGTCAAGTTTAAAGCAATGAAGTGTGTGGTTTTTAGGAAAAAAGTACAGTATCTTGTTGAAAGCCATGAAGTGTTCTTTAGGAAAAAAGTACAGTATCTCGTTAAAAGCCATGAAGTGTTTTTTAGGAAAAAGTACAGTACCTGGTTGAAAGCCATGAAGTGGGTGTTTTTAGGAAAGAAGTACAGTATCTGGGGTTCATAGAGCATAAACACAGATCATGTAAGTTAAGCAACGTTTAGCCCGGTTATTGCTAAAATTGGTGACCAATATGGCAATAGCTGTATGTTGACACCTTCTTGCAAGAGTTGCAAAAACCTAACGTCGTCATCTGCTCTGACAGGGATATATATGCGACTGAGGACCGCTTGTGAATTTCATACTCCCCTGAAACTTTCTCTTTTGGAAGAAACTAGTTAAACCCGGATAGAGTTAGTGCTGACGCACATAATATCTGGGGTTCAAAGTAATTGAACGGGTTATACAGTCTGACGTGGACAAATTCAAATCGAGAAAATTGATTTCAACTTCATTGATATTATGTCATATTATTTGTGATTTAAAAAAATGTTCAGAGATCGCCAAGCTGTTAGTTTAGAAATTTTTGTTAGTTTCTCATGATATGAGGAAACATTTTGAGTGATTAACCAGACATCATTTTGATGATTTTGCTGTTGAAATCTTTCACAAATGATCAGCTTTTTATCATGCTAATCTGAGAAATGATGTCGTTATGGCAACCAATTATGTAAGATGTCCTATATCTAAATAGAACTACCAAGCAGCTCTACTCCTTGTAACAATCGCTAGGAGTTTATTCTCTTTCATGTAAAGATGAGGAAGGGGATGAAAAGTTTACTTGTTTATATCTTCCAGATAATTATCATAGATAACATTTGAAATCCAAATTTCATAACAAACACATATCTAGGCATCTAAAATACACAGATTCTTTTACTCATAGTCGACAGAAAAATAAAAGTTTATACAAATAACAAGAGGGAGATAACAGTTCCTTACTAAGGTTATATGGACACAATGCCACTTTCAGTCATAACCAGAAGAAAAATAAAAGCCCATAACAATAGCAAAGGGGGAGTAACAGCAGTAATAATAAATATCAAGAAGAGTTAACAATGAAACATACAATCATACACCAAGCAAAATTAATAATGAATCACACTTATTGAAAAACTAAAATAATCTGTTTTTTTAAGCAAACTTCAAAATCACTGGATTAAACAACTTCCCAGAAGGGTTTTACCAACTGAAATAAATTATTTAAAAAAAACAAGAGATATAATACTCCAATTTTATTTAAATGCTGCATCTATAATTCAACTATCCACAAATATTCTTATAATATAACGGGCAGGATACACATGTGAGAAAATCAGCAGCTGTATGATAGCTTACCAACCATAAAACCAATTGGGTGTCGTCATTTTAGCCTTTCTTTCCTTTTGTTATATGACCAAACCTTTGAAGCACACATACATACTAGCCAAGTAATTAACGATTTTCCCTACACAAATTCAGATCATCAACTTATGAAAGCCCCATTAGTAATTACTTCAACCTTGTCAGCTATCAAAATTGATGCCCCTCAAAATACAAAATAGTTTAATTCTATGTCGTTTTCACTTTTCAAAACAGTTAATGTTAATGTGTACTATCACAATCCGGTAAGTTAATGTGTACTATCACAATCCGGTAAGTAAATATGGAATTTCCATTATTGCGAGGAAAAACAAAAACAAGTTTGCAACAAATGTTAGTTTTACAATGTTTGCACAATAAATAACACTCAAGATGAGAACAGTAGTCTTAATAATCTAAATAATACAAAGAATCATTCCTCATCTAAAAAAATTCAAAATCGTAATATTGTAATTTGTTTAAGAATCATATTTTTTAATTTAGTCAAACTTATTTGTAAAGTTTGTTGAATGTGTTTTTGAGAGAACTTAAAAATAAAACATAATACGTTTCTTTAATTATCAGCATTTTTTAAACAAATGAATAGAAAATTTGATAACTGCATTTCCAAATAAATTAACCGGAAAACTCTTTTATATACTTACGTGTGTACACAGTTTCTAATACATCGACCACTCATATTGAAACCATGCGACGAGAATACAAACATTTCATTACAGAAATGAGAAAACAACAACTGAATGTCAAAAAGGCTAAAAATGTCTAAATTTGCGAAATTTGGCTGAAAAAGTCGATACTTCCAAAATGGAGGATCGATTTACTAAAACGTAGTATTAGAAACAGCACACACCTTAAAACATTGATTTTTTAGAATCTGTTAGATTAGTGACCATTCAATAACCCACTGAAAAAAAAAACGAAAATTAAAAATGCACCAAACTTTTTTTTAAACTTTAAATTTGTTAGCTAGAGAAAAAAAAATTATAAAAATATTTTTTTCTTTTGTAAACAATAAAAAAAAGTTGTTTTGGTGAATGTGTGGAATCTTTTTTTTTTACTTTAACAACGAAAAATATTTTACAACAAAAAATAACGCTGGCATATGTGCACCAACCTTCTTTTTTGTTACTTTAACGGCAAACAATTAGTTTTCTGAATATTAAGCAATGTAATTCCTTATGTTATCAGTGGTAGACAATTCTGTACATTGCTTTATATCCAGAAAAAATTGTTTGCGGCAAATTTAAATGTTATAATTCTTTTTAGCTTACCCAAAAACCTATAGAAGTGGTCATCATGTTAAAGAAAACCTATAGAAGTGGTCATGATTGTTAAAGATGATTGTTAAAGTGAAGTGGTCATCGTCTTAATGATTGTTAAAGTGAAGTGGTCATCATATTAAAGATGATTGTTAAAGTGAATTGGTCATCGTCTTAATGATTGTTAAAGTGAAGTGGTCATCATATTAAAGATGATTGTTAAAGTGAATTGGTCATCGTCTTAAAGATGATTGTTAAAGTGAAGTGGTCATCATGTTAAAGATGATTGTTAAAGTGAAGTGGTCATCATATTAAAGATGATTGTTAAAGTGAATTGGTCATCGTCTTAAAGATGATTGTTAAAGTGAAGTGGTCATCATGTTAAAGATGATTGTTAAAGTGAAGTGGTTATCGCCTTAAAGATGATTGTTAAAGTGAAGTGTTCATCGGCTTAAAGATGATTGTTAAAGTGAATTGGTCATCATATTAAAAATGATTGTTAAAGTGAATTGGTCATCGTCTTAAAGATGATTGTTAAAGTGAAGTGGTCATCATATTAAAAATGATTGTTAAAGTGAATTGGTCATCGTCTTAAAGATGATTGTTAAAGTGAAGTGGTCATCATGTTAAAGATGATTGTTAAAGTGAAGTGGTCATCATGTTAAAGATGATTGTTAAAGTGAAGTGGTTATCGTCTTAAAGATGATTGTTAAAGTGAAGTGGTCATCGTCTTAAAGATGATTGTTAAAGTGAAGTGGTTATCGTCTTAAAGATGATTGTTAAAGTGAAGTGGTCATCATGTTAAAGATGATTGTTAAAGTGAAGTGGTTATCGTCTTAAAGATGATTGTTAAAGTGAAGTGGTCATCATGTTAAAGATGATTGTTAAAGTGAAGTGGTCATCATGTTAAAGATGATTGTTAAAGTGAAGTGGTTATCGTCTTAAAGATGATTGTTAAAGTGAAGTGGTCATCATGTTAAAGATGATTGTTAAAGTGAAGTGGTCATCGTCTTAAAGATGATTGTTAAAGTGAAGTGGTCATCATGTTAAAGATGATTGTTAAAGTGAAGTGGTCATCATGTTAAAGATGATTGTTAAAGTGAAGTGGTTATCGTCTTAAAGATGATTGTTAAAGTGAAGTGGTCATCGTCTTAAAGATGATTGTTAAAGTGAAGTGGTTATCGTCTTAAAGATGATTGTTAAAGTGAAGTGGTCATCATGTTAAAGATGATTGTTAAAGTGAAGTGGTTATCGTCTTAAAGATGATTGTTAAAGTGAAGTGGTCATCATGTTAAAGATGATTGTTAAAGTGAAGTAGTCATCATGTTAAAGATGATTGTTAAAGTGAAGTGGTTATCGTCTTAAAGATGATTGTTAAAGTGAAGTGGTCATCATGTTAAAGATGATTGTTAAAGTGAAGTGGTCATCGTCTTAAAGATGATTGTTAAAGTGAAGTGGTCATCATGTTAAAGATGATTGTTAAAGTGAAGTGGTCATCGTCTTAAAGATGATTGTTAAAGTGAAGTG
>NC_136527.1:44807155-44824655 GCF_053919585.1 Euprymna scolopes | reverse complement strand
TGGATGAAGTAAAGAATAGATACCCCGTAGCAGACGACGCCGCCTGGCGGTGCCAGGCGCACAATTCAACTAACACCGGTGATTCGACCTTGACATTGGCACAAGCACATGGCGTCAGTTGTTTTTAAACACGTCAAATAGCAAACATGCTCGAATATTCACCAGCATTTTTTTAAAAATATATTTACAAAACCTTTGAAGATTTAAAAGAAAAAGTATATATTTACAAAACATTTTTTTAAAATAAGTAACAAAACGAACGTATTTAAATAAAAGATATTTAAATAAACGGATGTCTGTCTCTTTCTGTTTCGGATTTTTGCGACCAAGATTGATTTTTATGTGCCGTGTTTTGGGGGGTTCTGTGTGCGTTTTTAAGACAATTCAATATTTATTCTTTAAAACATTAACTTCAGCGACAATTAATATATTTTCAAAATAATATTTTTAAATATTACATTTTTACGAATATTCGCGAGCAAGATTAAAAAAAATCCTTCTTCCACATATTCTGCTGGAGCAGACTCAGAATCCTCTCTTACTTCGAACGAAAAATATTATTTAACGAATGGACTTACTCACAACCGTCCCTCAATAACCAGACCGAGCAAACTTTGCCGACGATTAGTCTAAGTATTTTGCCTTAAACTCCAGAAGGGTCCAGATTTATTCGGAGATTTAATGAACACAATCTCGCTTACAGACAGTTCCGACGGAAAATCGTCCCTTATATTGGCATCGACTTTCCTAAACGACGACAAGTAGTCGTTATGTCAAATAAGTATAAATTTGTTAATGAATTTGTCCCTCAGTTGAGGGGAACGAAGAAGTACAGTTCTAATAGGAGTATCTGGACACGTTTAGCTTGTTTTCAGAAAGTGGTTAGAGGTCAAAATTTACCCTATGAAGGGTACAGAATTGATCCTCCTACATGTAATGCAACTGCAGAGAAATGTCTTCACGGCTAGTCTCCCCTGGAGGATCCTAAATTCGGATAACCGTAACTTGCTAAGGATTGAATTTGCCCCCATATGGCAACAAATTAATGTGCTTCATTAATGATCAGCTTGGTCAGGTGGTGATTTTTTCTTAACAGAATAGGTAATTTTACCTCGAAGGGAAGAACTTCGGAGTCTGGAATGCGTCCTCTGGTCCGCATCAGACCATCTTTATTTAGGAATAAGCCAAAGGCCGTTACCCTTGGTGGGGCAACCTTATTCGACGGTTGTTTTAGATAATCCAATTCAAAGGGAAAAAGTTCGTTTTCTATGCGAGAAAAGAACAACAATTTAGCTCTTTCATATTTTTTTCAGTGCTTCGGTGTCGTAACTTATGACCGAATCTTAAAACTTTTTCAAAAACATTAATCGCCTTAGATAATGTAGAGAAATCAGATATTCTTAAAGGTAAATAGTTCTCGTCTGAACCGACTTCATCTGAGAATATGCAGGAAATGATTTTCATGTTGTTGTCGTTAAGACAGGGTAAGGGAGAGATAGGCCAGCTGATACGATATTGATACAGCCATTCTGGTCTATGTACTCGGAAATTGAATACTTGTACAAACTTAGAGGTAGTAATTCCTCTAATTAAAAGATCCGCTGGATTATCCGGCGGAGGCAAATATTTGAATTTAGGGAGTACCCATATTTGAGGTTAATCTCCTCCAAGCATTAGTTTATATCCGATATATTATTTTCCACAAAAATCTATTTCTTTGAACTCTTCCCGTTTAAAACCCACGACAGGTCACTTGTGCATCAGATACAAGGAAAAGAGCATGGGTATTGATAGGCATTGGGGTCTGTGGAATAAGTTTAAGGGCTAGATATATCGCGGCCATCAATTGCAAGGTGCGGAGTGATTTCCCCTTGATGGGAGCCACTTTAGCTTTGGTGAACATCAAGGAACATTGAGTCACTTGTTTGGCACATAATGAAAATCCGTAGGCATGCTTAGATACATCACAAAAACAAATTTCAACCAGGGAGTCCCCAAGTAATACACATCTGGGGTACTCAAAATCCCATAAATTATTTAATTCTTTGACATCTGTCACAAAATAAGACAACTTTCATGGATCTGCTGATTGCTGATCCCACGAAAAATTTTCCACAATTGACTGACAAGAATCTTCCCCTGAATATTAACAAAGGACAATGAGTCGAAATCTGAAATAGTACCCCACGTTTATATACGTTATATTATCGTCTACATATATCGTGGGAGTAAGTTTAAAAGAATATTGTGGAAGGGAATATCGATAAGCTAACACCTTTTCATGGGTGGAAGTGGAGATATAATACAATCACCTTCCAAAATTTTAACTTGCAAGTTCGCGCAATTGGAATTGCAGGATCTCAGTTAAAAATCTGCTTCCTTTAACCTTTCACAACTGAAAGTAAGGAATCACGGTCACAACTAGTGGTGACCAAATTGTCAACGGGGAGTTGTCTCCTTATTTATAAAATGTATAAAAGATTATCGTTTTCAGCACAAACGAAAACCCCATAGAAAGCAAGCTTTAGAAAGAAGGTTTTAGTGTTGGTCTACAAGGTCACAATTACCAAATAAACCCCTAAAAAATTACCAGACCCAACCTTCACCCCAAAGGTGGCCATAAAGTTAATTAATAATGGATAGTGGTTTGGAAACTATAATTTCTTCATACTTTAGAAACTATTTGTTTCCTGAATTTTTAAACGTTATTTTCGTTTTAAGCGCCCCCCCCCCAATCTTATGCTTTAAAGGATTTTTTGGGGTGTAGCAGATACTCATTTTATTTATTTATTTATTTATTTTCTCAGTGAATTATTATCGAAATGAAACCAAACAGTTTTATTTGTTTTTATTTTGGTGGACCTCCGAAATCAATAAATGACGCTATCTTTGCCCCCCATGAAGATACAGAAGAAAATAATTAAAACTAATTATTGCAGTTATAAAACAAAACAAAAAATAAACCGGAAGAAGTTTCGTTTCGTTTCGTTTCCGTGGGATAGGATTTCATGTTTTCGTTCTTACATCAAGTTCCGCTTCTTGATGCAACTTTGATGTGAATTATTTACGAAGTAAAGTCTTTGGATATTGAATTAAAATTGTACAAAAATAGCTTAACCCTCCCCCAGGTGAAGGTTATTAACAGATCTAGTTTCGCACAGTCAAAACAAGAGACAACGCGTCGCACATAAGTTCTACAGAAGCCCCAAATATCAGAAAGTCTATTTTATTTTAAAATTTATAAAACAATTAAAACATTTTTATACTTTAATTTCTGTATTTTTAAAGATTATAAAAATATTCATTAAATTATGCAATTTTATTTTGTTGTAAAAATGTTTAATTGAAATATTTAGTTATTATTTTACACGATGACTCGATTTATTCTCAAACGTTTTGTAACGATAAATTAAATTAATCCTGAAAGTAAAAATGTCTAAACGTTACGATCAGGATTCGGTTCTGGGGTTCGGGAAGAAGTGAGTCGCTCGCTCGACAACAGCACGTTTCTGCCCTCTTCTTTTCCAATCGATCACACCTGTGATAATATGAACCATTACCTCCTCTTAAAGAACTCTTCAGTAAAGAAGTCTCGGATATACCTTCACTTCCGTTTGACACGGAACTGAAGTTCAATAAAAAATGGAGACCGTATTCCGCTTCTCATAAATGAATCTCATGTTTTGGTATTCTTTTACATAATGCTTCATGGTGGCAAGCGGTGGTGTTTCCCATTTGGGAAACCTTACGAACAGGTCGTCCATATTATATACACACGACAGTAAAAGAAATATAAAAAATAAAAAAATAAATTAATAAAATTGGCCACGTTCAGACCGCATGGAAAAACTAATACTTGGCGCCAAGCTTCAAACTGTGAGTAAGCATATTTTTTCGTGTTTCAAATGCAACGAAAAAAAATAAATACACACACACGCACACACACACACACACACACACACACATATATATATATATATATATATATATATATATATATATATATATATATATATACATTACTGTCGTTAAAAATAAAATATACATATATTAGGAAGTATATGTATAAGTTCTCAGACGTTTAAGTTTTCCACGGAAATCATATATACATATACATTTGTTCTGTCAGTTTATTTAAAAATAAATAAATAAATAAATAAATAAAATAAAATACATAAACGGAAGACTGAATTTATATCGTCTGGAACTAAACGAAATAAATAAATACAATGGTTACAAACGAACCGTCGATGAATTGGTCGTCCACAGACCTAACCGAAGCATTTCGATTATTTAAGCAACGTTGTAATCTTTACTTCTCAGTTAAAAATATTTCGTTGTAAAAACAGATCGATCATATCCTGCTACTGTCCGGAGAAGAAGGCCTTAAAAGATACAACACTTGGTCATTGGAAAACGAGGTCGACAGGAATAATCCAGAAATAATTTGAGAAAAAATTCGAGGAAAGACTGCAGCAGCGGCAATTAAATTTCCGAATCGCTCATTTTTACCTGCGCCAGTATAATCAAAAGGAATCAGAGAATTTCGATGACTTTCTGGCCCGGTGTAAATCGCAGGCATTGAAATGCAAGTTCCGGGATATTCAGGAAATGGAGGAACGCCTCATCGAGCAGGTTATATCAGGAACAAAGCACCCAGAACTCCAAAAGCAGCTTCTAGCGAAAGGCGAACAATTGACACTGCCGGAGGCTATAAACTGTGGTAGGACACATGAAGTTTCCATAACCCACATGAGACAGTTGGCTGAACTAGAGCAGAATAAGAATGAAATAGATGCAATCAAGTACAAACAGTGTAACAGCTGCGCCGCTGCAGAGGCTCCCATCCGAGGCAGAAATGTCCAGCATGGGGTACCACATGTTCCGCGTGTGGACAACAAAATCATTGGGCTAAGGTCTGCGCAAGATAAAATAAATCGCAGCAGGACGTTTTCCGACACGCACAACATGGAAAGATGGAGGTAATAAACCAGGACATGGAGAAGCACAATGGGACGAGTACAAACACTGGAAACACGGCAACCGTATGCACTCGGTAAATACCTCTCAGAGGGACGATGAAGGGATTTATAACAAGCTTGTACAAATGTCTTTCGACTCTATTCAAGAACAAGGCGACATTCCGGAAGATGTTCCCACACCTAATAAGTGCAGCAGGACAGCTACTCCCTGGTGCAACAAAGGATGAACCAACTGTTCTAACAGCCTATAATGGTTCTCATATTGCCCAACATGGATCCGACAGGACAGTAACTAAGACGATAAGACCCAAATAATGATGCAATTTCCGGTAGAAAAGACTATACAACATTATGTAAGCAATATGACACCGACCATTTTACTAAATTAATTAAAAACTTGTGAAGACAGTAAAAGTTTTCGGATGTCACGAGAGTGGTTTTGACTGCACTTCCTTTAACCTGACAGCAACTAAGACAGTAATATGCAAATAAATCCACTCTCCAAAAGAATGATGCAATACCCGGAAGTAAATAACATTATATAAATGCAGATTACAAAAGACATTTTACAAAATTAATCGTTTCCATCAAAAAATGTTTAAAAAAAAAATGAATGAAAGTTGGGGGGGGGGGCACAATAATGGTTTACACGCATGACAACGGCTCAATATTTTTATAAGCAATTATTTATTTATCTTTTAATGTCTTAACAATTTTTGAATAGAATTCATTTTTTTTAAATGTCCGTTAAATGTTTTTATTCTGTTAGATCTCGACAGACACATGTTTCGTCATCTCGAAGTCTCGTGTGTGTGTAAACGTAAAGAATGAAACTTCAGTTGTTGGCAAATAGCACTCTGCCGGTTGAGCCAATGAAACTGCTTGGTGAATGAAACACGTGAGTCGGAAACAAGGATTTGAAGAGTCAGGGTTCAAGTGGAAGAGCAGGTTAGCCTACAAATCATGCCGAGGATACGTCGTGTATTAGTAATAATTATAATAAGCGATTGGTGAAGGTCAGTCAAGTATATGTTTTGTTTCATGAATGCATTATCCCAGGCATTATCTACGGATCACAAATTTTATATTACTTATTGCATGAAGTATGGCAAGGTACTAATAAGGATGTTTGCAGCTTGATTAATTCGATATTTTTCAGAACTTAATTCTGAATATGAATTGACCTTGTGTCTTACTTATGTCGTAGAAAGCATGTAAACAAATCAGACTTTTGTGGTAGTATATCAGTGCAGTGTTTGTTCTGTCCTCGAAGGATCTGCTCGCAGGTAAAACATCTTGCTTTCAGAGGGCGAATAGATTGTGTTTATTTTCTATCGCAGCAAATCAGCATTTGTTTCCTATTTGGAAAGCAAGATTCCGATTATAAAATGAATTTGACATTCTGTAAGGAATATGAAACAATGCAGATTTTGGAAGGAGATTATATTTATGTTTTTATATGCAGAAGGTTTTAACTATATATAATCACATTCCACCAAAAACTTATTACCACTGAGTTTCTTAGAGTGATTAGATTTCTTATTGTGTGTATGGAAGAGCGTGCTATATTTGAGGATTGCAGAATAAACAGCTTAGCATAGTACCTACGTATACTTTGTAGTGGTGATTAATTTTTATCATCATTTCCAAAAGCAAGTTAGTTTTCAAAAGAACGTGTTAAGCTTTGCCAATAGTTTAAAACTGTAAAATTAACACTCTTAATGTTATGTATTGTGACCGTATGTCCATAACAATTTTGGATCACACATCTACAAAGCTTTGTGATTATTTGATTTGCTTTCTGTAATAAACACGACTTTTAATAAAGACTCCCTACTGATTAAACATTACAATTATATGCTTATAAACGTGTAGATATAAACATGTTTTGTTATAAAATTTCGTTTGCTTCAATTGTTTTATTTAAAAATTCTATTTATGTTTAAATTAACAAAATTACTGGTGATCATAATACGCATTAATGTTTAATTTCTTTTATAAAAAAATATGGACGTCACAATTTATTCTTCCTCAACTAATGTAGCAATGGTCTGTGGAAAAAAGAAACACACTTTTTAAATAAATTACGTGTGCAAATGGAAATAATAAAAACATGCCGAATAAAGTTTGGAATCCAAAGTCAAATTAATCAAAATGTCTCAATTTTTAAAAACTTTATTTCGCTCATGAAACAACAGAAATAAATAATTTGAACAAATGCTATGTCATATCGCTGGTGATTTGGATTGACGCGTCTAAATGACCTGTTTGTTAATGTTTCCAAGCCAACTGATTTAGATATAAAAGAAGTGTTTAAGTAGCTCAGTAGAAGTTCACCCCATATAAAGTATTTTCATTTGATAATAATAGGTCAATTATTCTAAGTAGAAAGATTAGTTCACATAAATATAAAACTATCCTACAAAATATAACTGCTATACAACTTACTATCTATGTCGAAGTGATATATGGCTAATTAGTTTATAATTGTTGAATTTTTATCGATATCCTGATGCTGCAGCAGTAAATGATAATCGGATGTTGTCCAACACTCTTGGTTTATCGTTTGATTTGGAAGAAGAAACTGTCCCTAAAAATTTGAATTTGTTATGACAGGCGTATAGTACATAATGCCCTGGTTTAATTTCTCATATAAGTAGAACACCGAAAAATGGCACAGTTGTTATTTTTCTACATAAGAACATCATAGAGTTACACATTTCTCGCATCTTTTAAATCATAAACGAAGCTGCATCATCTGGCAAAGGCGTTTCTTTCAAAAAAGGTTTTATGGCTTCAAGATGTGAAACTCGGATAGTGCAAGGTGAGTCAAAATGCATGGGAAAGGATTTCACAGACGTCTGTGTTTCTGATCTCGAACAATGTGTGTTGTGGATTGGAGTGATATCTTGCAGGGGGAATATTTGCTGATCTGGCCCCGGCTCTTGATTTTGATAACTTTACTATATTTTCTGAAAATTAAAGCGTAATAAGCGCCTATAAAATGTGGATCCCAGTTTAAGACATATACAGTGAATACTTTTCGGTACACTATGGTAATCAACGCGGTTTTGCTTTTGGAAAGTTGTCAGCAACTTATGAATCCATCAGATAGTTTCCACAGACCCCCAATAATCATGAGCTTTAAGGCGATTTAACAAATAGTCAAGCATGGATCTTCAAAAAAGATTGCATCACAGTGGCTGACAGTTGCCTCATCAATGACAGATGGAGAGCAACCAAGTCTAGGTGCTGCTGCTACAGATATCATGACATATTGAAATTCACAATATCAACGTTTTACAAGAATAATATGATGTGACATCGTTTCTTTTAATTTCATCAAGTTTCCTGTGGTGTGCGTGATTTCAAATAAGACAACTGATCACTGCATGACACTTGACAAGCTCCATTTCACACTTAACTAATTTCAAACACTTGTAAATCAGAAAGAATAATTAGTTCAGAGTTGTAATTTGCCACATGACCCATAAAGATATAAATCATTGCATATGCAACATTGCTACTAGATCAAACAAACGGAAGTGTGTAAAGGTCATTACTTATTGAACGTCAATCGTATTTAAAAAATCTTGCACAATAAAAATAACAACGATAAAAAGTTAAAACATGAAGTAAATATTTAAACATGAAAATTCGATATAAAATAGACGTTTTATTGAGATATATTAAAGTAAAAAACTGTTAAGACGTGACCTCAGTTCTTTTGGGTGGTTTTAAAGATTTACATGAGAATAAAAACGTTAAAAGAAAATTATTAATTCTCGCTTGAAAGTTGAGTTTTGGAGTTAGAAATTTTGAAACAAATGTGTCATGTTTTGGAAGTTTTTAAGTTTCCTGTTATCGCTTCCTTGCAAAAGTTTGGTTTTCTAGGAATTATGTGTAAATATTTCTTAAGAATTTTTATTAAACCAGTAAATATATTTCATACATGTTTTCTTTTGTTTCAATTTTCATCAGTCGCAGAAATCATGAGGCTCACATCAAATTATGCATGAAATATATGGATATTTTAATGTTCTATTAAAGTTCTTTTGTCGTCCATATGTTTTTGCATATGGCACAACAAATGTTCCTTCTATGCAAAGAACCACATACGTCAAAGGAATGTCGTTTGGCTAATTTTAATTGTTTCTTTTTTAATTTAATTATTTTGTTTAAGCTGGAGATCGTGCATCCTACCGGATGCTAGGCATTCACCCTTCATACATTTTCATCGAGCAATTATATTAAGATTCTTACGTCCCTTTTGAATCTCTCTTGCACTTGGTTCACTATGCATATTTTCCAGGTAGTGTTTAAAATTATTATTTGAATTTCATTTGCTCCTATAATAACTGAAATAGAGATTTTTCAAAGATTCTAAATTTATCACGTTGTACATAAATGTGGTATTTTGTAATTCTTTACTCTGACTATTTTAAGTATATAATAAGACATTAACTTCTAAGGTTGCTTCTTTCGACTTATTGTCTCATATGATTATGTCAGGTTTAACAGCTCCGTTTTAAGGTGTGTAACCTTAAGAATCGTACAGTCATAGTGGATGGTGTATAACATGTCCAACTGTTGTTCCCATGACTTGCTGCAGCATTCAATATTCAACATGTTATAGATCGTCATGTGGATATATTTACACATTCCATTATATTCCATTGTATATTAGCCATCCTCTAGAAGAACCTAACACCTCGATGTCTAAAACCAGCTGTCCAACGTGTGGACCAAACATCATAGTCAACAGTATTTTATCAACATCACGACATAAGTCACCCGTGAGGACTATGAGCAACTCTGTTTTGGCCCAATCTTCATACCTCAGCCTAAAACGGCTGTTGTTGCTGCCATGGCTGATCTGGTTATCAAAGTTGCATAGCCAGTATCAAGGTGATCGATCAGTTGGGACTCAGAAATCATGACCTCATTTCTGTCAATGTGTGGATGCACGCTGCCAACAGTAAAGTTATCAACATCCTTGGCGAAAACATACTCCAATTGTGGTGAATGTCAAATACGTTTTGTTTCATGACTCCATTATCCCAGGCATTATCTACTTTTTTTGAATCATAAATATATTAAGCAGAGCGAGGGTACTAAGACGATTGTTTGCAGCTGGATTAATTTACCATTTTTAGAGCTTAATTCTGAATATAAATTGACCTTGTGTCTTACTTATGAACTAGAAAACATATAAACTAATCAGACTTCTGTGGTAGTATTTCAGTGTTTGTTCTGTCCGAATAGAATCTACTCAAAGGTGAAACTCCTGTTGTCAAAGGGCGACTGTTTCTCTTCTATCACAGCATTTGCTCCATTTTTGGAAAGCTAGAAGGTTTAACTGTATATTACCTATAAAAGATGATTCACATTCCACCACAAAATTATTACCAATGAGATTTTTTAGGGTGATTATTTTTTGGTGTGTATATGGATGGACGTACTATATTTTAGGATTGCAGAATAAACAACTTACCATACTATTTACGTATACTTTGTAGTGGTGACTAATTCCTATCGTCATTTCCAAAAGCAAGTTAGTCCTCACAAGAACGTGTTAATTCAAAATATTTCTAACGTTGGACAATTGTTTTAAACTGGAATAATAACACTCTTAATGTTATATATTGGAACCGTACGTCTCTAACAAATTTGTTAATTTGTATGAATTTGGGCGAAAGTTAGTTGTATATCTCAGAATAATCTGCTGGCAACCAGAAAGATGGCAGGTAAACAACCAGGAAAAGGTCATGGTAAGTCAGGGACAATAATTAAATTGACAACAAAACAAAGACGTTAACCGCTTGAAGGCAAAAACGCAAGTCAGAAAAACAATGATTTTATTAAAATTTTGTGCATACGAAATTTTGTTGTACTGATATACAGAAGTTTAAATGTAACACAAACAAATATTTTGTTAATCTTTCCTAGACATGGGCCCAAATAGTAACCTCTTACGTCCAAGTGGTGATATGCTTTGTAAGGGGTGAACATGAGTAAAAAAAAATGTCACCTGAGAAAAGACAGCAGTTTTTGTGATTTGGCGCCAGTTTTCTTCTGTTGTTGTTTGGATTTTTTAATTTCTTCCTTCGGTGAAACCGATCACTATTCTTCTGTTACCATTACGAGACTTTTGAATGTAATCTATTTCATGCATCAAAGGATCGCAATACAACCAGTGTTGCAACGCTATATATTTGGACTAAATAAATAATGTTACTCGGGTTGACATGAAGTTCCGTTTGAAATACACCTGCTATACTAAGATTATTAATTGTTTTATTACGGGCAACGTCGATACTACCACAACAATTTCAAAAATAAAAGAACGAATAAAACCATGTAAATATAATCGCCCAAAATAAGAAGTATACGATACCCTCTCCACCAGATATTTTGACAGAACGGATACAAAGGGAAGAAACTATTCTCCAGATATTGAGCACTTTTTGTTGCTTGTGCACTGGAAATAAAACTCCTCCCAAATTACATAAATAAAAAACAACTTTTGTTTCAATAAAAATAGCAGCGGGTGCCAGAGTGACAAAAAAAAAGAAAAAGATAAATTAACCAAGCAGGCTCGAATCTGAAATACGAATGAAGGGAAAGGGTAATTTGAAAACTATTTTGACCAATGTTCAAAGACGACTTATGATTTTATGAAAAATAATCTTTACAAATATTTACACATGCGTGACTTGCCTTTGTTTTTATTTTTTGTACATTTTTTCACTGTCTTTTTTTTCATAAATAAAGGAAATTTTCGATTTGCAGTTTTTGTGAAGGGGGACTTTGTTTCTAAAAGTTTGGGTGAAATTTTAGTTCCCAAAGCGGCTAAAGATTCTGTATAGCCGTTTCAAGAATAATAAAAACAAACAAATAAAATCTATTCAATTTATTTTAAGTGTTTTTTTCTTTTGAATATTAAAAAAAAGCCAAACACTTTCTGTCTACACGGAATTATTTATTCAAGCTAGAAACTTATTGAGTTAACTAAATTATTTTATTTGCTTTTTTATGTTTTAAAGTATCCAGGGGAAATAACTCTAGATCCGTTTTTAAAAAGGTAAATATCGGAAATAATAATTGCAAATAAATTAAATTAAATATATTATCAATATACTTGTTATTTAAAGTTGATTAAATAAAGATTTTAAATAGAATAGTTAAAACAATTCTCTCACTAGAAACATTAACATACCGCTTTTTAGTAAAATTGATTTTCCTTAAGGTAATATGCAAATGAAGTGACCTCTTAATTGAATATTTTGCAAGAATCATACTATAGCAGAGAAATAAATGGAAAACTAAAGTAACGGACTTTTTGTCTATATTAATCAGATTGTGAACAAACAGACAAGAATACGAATATATATATATATATATATATATATATTCATGACAACGTTTTACAAGGATAATATGATGTGACATCATTTCTTTTAATTTCATCAAAAGTTTCTCATGGTGTGCATGATTTCAAATAAGACATATGATCACAGCATGACACTTGACAGGGTCCATTTTACATTTAACTAATTTCAAACACTTGTAAATCAGGAACAACAATTAGTTCATAGTTGTAATTTGCTACATGACACATAGAGATATAAATCATTGCATATGCAACATTTCTTCTAGGTCAAACCAACGTAAATGGATCAGGGTCATTGCGTATGAACGACCTCATATATTAAAAACATTGCACAATAAACATATGAAAACCACAATTAAAAGGTTAAACACTTAAATAGATAGTTAGACATGAATACTCGATATAAAACAAACGTTTTATTGAGATGTAGTAAATTTATAAAGTAAAAACACTTAAGACATGACCTCGGCATAAAATTGTTTTTTCGTTTTAAAGATTTACATGAAAATAAAACTTTTATTTAAAGAAAATTATTAACATAATCAAAGGATCCTATTATTTTCTCTCGTTAGAGATGACATTATAAGATATGGCTTTTCAGTTTTTTTTTTTATTTAAGTTTGTAGGTGTGCTACCTATGTAGTCGTGTGCAAGTCAACTTGAAAGAGTGTCGAGTTTGGGAGTTGAAAGTTTTGACGAAAGAACATTGAGTTTTGGTATTAAAAGTATTGGCAACAGTGTCGAATGTTTTTGCATATGACACAACAGATCTTTATTTTTATGCAAAGAACCACAGCATGTGGTGCATCTCTTTTATAATTTATTTTCTTTTGCATAAGCTGGTAATGGCGCATCTAAGCGGATTCCAAACATTCAACATTTATCTCATACAATTCAACTGAGCAATCATTTTAAGATTCTAAATATACTTTTTTGTGAATTTAAAAAATCTCTCTTGCACTTGGTTCATAAGGTATATTTGCCAGGTAGATTTAAAAATTCTAGTCTAATGTCAGTTGCTTTTATAATTACTGCAATAGAGATTTTCTGCAGATTCTGTTTTCTTTTCTGTATTGTGCATCAGACCCTGGTATTTCGTTATTTTTCTTCCTCTCATTCTGTTTAACCCAATATTATTGAGGACATCACCTTCTACGGCTGTTCCTTTCTGCTTCATGAAATATTTAGACATTGAATTGTATTCCATTGTATAATAGCCATCCTCTCTCATAACGTGAGAGTTCGATGTCAAAAGTCTCACACTATTTCTGTGTGGTACAAACTGTACTTGTCATTGCTGAGATTACTCATCTTCTTAGAAGAGTTGCTCATCAAACTTTGATCGTGAGCCATCATTAAAATTCTGTAATGATTATAGTGAAGACATCCTCTTTTAAGCCAGTCTATAAAATCTCCCTTACTTATAATCATGGTTGAATAAATCCAGAAAACACTCGAATGGAGACCAGCCGAGCACTTGCCATGAAAAAAACGATAAAGCAGAGACAAACTCGTAACATCTCTTCTGTGAGAAAGAGGTTGCAGAGCAGAGAAAAGGACATCCCCTACAAGGCTACAAAGTCTATTTTGAACTCTATCAAGGCAGGATAAGTCCTTTCTAGCAGCTTCTGCCCAGATGTGGAAAAAGTACTCCATCCTTGGACGTACCTGGCTCTTATCTAGATAGAGAATTGCATCAGCAGTGAAATATCTACTCGATCGATAGGATACCATCATTTTTCCAGGGGCCTTAGCAATGGATTTAATGCATGTGTTCCATTTAAGATCGGGAGTAAAGGTCAAGCCCAAAAGTTCGCAAACCCTGAGAAACGAGAGCCATTTATTTCAATTGATGCCAGATGGGGATCAGAGCGTTGATGATGTAAAGATAAAAGCTTGATTTTAGATGCATTTAAAGTAACCAGCCACCTCTTTCCCCATTGAACCTCTTGCTCAAGATCAGAGGAGAGAGAATCAGAAAAAATTTGATCGTTTACAGTCTTAGATGTGCTACCAAAGATAGTAGTGTCATCAGCATAACTGTCTACAAATGATTTAAGGATGTGATTTGGAAGATCATTAATATAGATCAGGAAGAGAGTTGGGCCCTGAGGGACTCCAGCATAAATACTAAGAGCTTCTGATTTCTGCCCATCAACCACTACTCTTATGAACCCATCAGAGAGAAATGATTTAATAATTGAGAAGACATTTCCACCTATACTCTAGCTGGAGATCTTGTGAAGTAAACCTTTATGCCATACTCTATCAAAGGCCTTTGATATGTAAAGAGCAATTGCCCTAGAAAGGTGGTCGCTGTCAAGAGATTCACTAATCCTATGAGATATAACTGTAAACACATCTGCTGTTGATCTGGCAGAACGGAAACCATATTGCATGTCACTAAGAAGGTTATATTTTCTGAGATGGCTGATTACTTCTCTATTTAACACAGATTCCAGCAACTTACTCATGACGCGCAGGAGACTTATTGGCCTGTACTGGGAGGGAGATGAACGATCACCTGAATTCCATAATATGGGGCATACTGATGAGATTTTCCAGGGTGATGGGAAGCAATTCTCCTTAAGACAACGTTTAAACAGTTTTGTAAGGATGGGCGCTAGTTCCGGTTGAAGTCTTTTGAGTACTATAATTGGAATACAGTCGGGGTCGGTTACTTTACTGGAATCAAGGTTTTCTTTTAGCTTGACAACATCACGTACATATATTTGTATATCACATAGCATGTTTTGCATTGTATAGTAGCCATCCTCTATTAGAACGTGAGAGTTCGATGTCAAAAGGCTCACACTATTTCTGTGTGGTACAAACTGCACTTGTCATTACTGAGATTACTCATCTTATTAGAAGAATTGCTCATCAAACTTTGATCATGAGCCGCCATTAAAATTCTGTCATGATAATAGTGGAGACATCCTCTTTTAAGCCAGCCTATAAAACCTCCCTTACTTATAGTCATGATTGAATAAATCCAGAAAACACCTGTCACTCTATTGTTTGGCACATTTTTACCATTTTCTCAAATAGAAGTCCTCGTGTATTTTTAAACAATTTTGTGATTTGCCTAGTTGACATGTTTTCTGATTCTGTCATACTGGTCTGGTATACATTTTTGAGGTATGGAAGTCATCAGATATGTTTCCCATATGTGTTGTTTTTGCTGGGGATGATGCATTCCACTGGATGCCAAACATTCTGCTATTAGTTTAGTTACTCCAATCGAAGGTCTGTTTAAGATTCTAACCATCCCTGTAAGTGCAATTTTTATTTCTCTTGCACTTGGTTCACTAGGTCTATTTGCCAAATAGTTTTGAAATTCTTTTTAATTAGCACGGTTTCTCCTATAATGACTAGTAATATTGATACCTTCTTACGATTCCAGTTTCTTTTCATGTCGTACATAAGTCGTTGGTATTTTGTTATTTTCTCCCTTTCTGTCCTGTTAAGACTAGCATAATTAGGGACCTTACTTCAACTAGCGTTGCCACTTTCTCCCTCTTGTCATCACCATCATCATCATCATCATCATGATGGGCTCCTTGCCCAGACCAATGTGACTCTTCCTCTCCAGAGTTTCCTGTCTTCCATCAACTGCCTTAGATCTTCAGGTTCACAATTAGTGTCATGTGCTATTTGTTGGATGTATAACAAATTTACATTGACACCACGTGGCAAGACCATCGATGCCCCCATCTGCTATACAAATACAAGATAACAAAAGTACAGAAAAAGAAATACAGAAAAATACACATGGCAACTCAACAATACTTAACAATATTCAATAATACTTAATTAATATATACTTAATGAATTCACTTATAACTAACAACTTTCAGCAAAGTTCAACAAAATTATCACAGGTCAAATTGTCCACGTAAGCAGAGTTCAAGGGTTTTCTGAAACTAAAAAAAAAATCATTATTTTACAATTAACCACAGAATTAAATTAAAAAGTTCCGCTTCTATTCTATTCATATAATTATAATTTACTTAAAATTAATCCGGAGGGATGCCACATCACCAACCTGATTTTTATTTCACCTAATACTTTCGACAATAGTGTAATTTTTCCTTTTTTTTTAAATCTAAAATGACATCTTGCTATTCCGAATGCATTTAAATTTCACTGTCCCTTATTTTTGTAATACTTTGCTAAATTCAACAATGTCAAATGACTGACAGGTTTATAAACTGTGGACAAGCTCGATGTCATTTTGCTTAAACAAATGTTCGTTTGTGTTGTCTTGTCTATTTAAATATATATATATATATATATATATATACGTTTTTTTTTCTTTCTCCGTGTTTTCAATTCTTTCTCTGTGTTTTTCAATTTTATTTTTTATTTTTAATATGGTAAATTAATTTTCTTTTCTCTTTTGTTTTTCAGTCGTTTTCAAAGCTTACAGCGTATTTTTAATTTTGGAGTTTAATTTTCTTCTAAATGCGTATGGTATTCTTCATGCCTTTGCTATCTTTTTCAACACATAACTGAATCATTTTTTCTTCTTCTTCCTTCCTCTCTCTCTATCTTTCTCTCTCTCTACCCTTTTTTCACTGTTCTTCCTTTATTCTCTTTTTCTCTTCATTTCCACTGTTCTTTCTTTATTCTCTTTTTCTCTTCATTTTCACTATTCTTTCTTTTTATTCTACTGTCTCTTCTCCGTTTTTTTCTCCCTCCTTTTTCCTCAATTTCTCTTCTTGTCTTTATTTTTCCTCGTTATCTCTTTTTCTCGTTATATCCGTGGCAATCCAGGTTTCGATATATGCCCCATGCGGGGGCAAGAAGGTCAACGGCACCAAATAACATATATGTTACATAAGGGAGGGAGAAGAAACGGATTTGGACTTCGGACACTTTACTTGAGGGATACTGGTACCCTGGTGATGACGTGTCCATTTTACTAATGAAGAGAAAAAGTTTACGACGATGAGAGAGATATTACAAGTGTTAAGAGACGAGAGAACGGGACCCAAGATACCTTAAACCGTTTGTCTGGTGGTTAGGACACTTGTGGATGTATGTGTTTATATATAGAAGTTCATTCCTGGTTTTGCTGCTCTGGGAGAGTCTTCATCTGGGTGGAGCTCTCTTGCTGTTT